>NC_004354.4:6666666-6969696 GCF_000001215.4 Drosophila melanogaster | reverse complement strand
AACCCCTTTGGATGGTCCATCCTGCCTACGCCTTTGGAGCCCCACCACTGCCTCTCTTTCGCGCTCTGCCCGCTGGTGCTCCAACCGCCGTTGTTGCTGCATTGGAGTCACTGAACTGAGAACTGAGCCACTCTCAAATTGCTTGAGCGCCTTAGGGTGGACCATATTCCGTATTTGTCGAAAGTTTCTCAAACTGCGTCTTTCTTACAAGATGCACTTATCATGTTTTAGATTTCGTATCCTAGGTTGTATATTTGGACGGAATTTGTTTCTTACTATTAACTCAAACGCTGATTTGTGTGTTGGTCCACCCTAGCCAAAAATGGCACAAAGTGCGTAAACATCTGATGAGCGGCATTATCTCCTAGTTTTTTAGTTCAAGTTTTTTTTACCGTAGATAAGAAAATCGTAAATATTTCTTGTTGTTTTTGTTTTGCAAAAACCCACAAAGCTCAACAAACAATTATTTCTTTTTCGTACAATAACATTTTTATTTCGTGGATTTCTTGTTATCAACATAACGTTTCTCAATTGGATGACGTTTAGAAAATCTAAGATAACCCTATGGGCCATTGTCAAATTGTTTATAAATAGAAACTAAAAGACATGGAAAGAGCGATTTTATTTATATAAATAAATAAATATATTATTATACATACGAGCTTCTGCAACCTGGATTTTAGGACAAATTCTCAATTTAAATTTCCCGCTCTTCAAGAATGCAACATAAAATATAAAAAAACACTGGCCATTTTAATAACTATAAAGAGTAATTATTATAATATTATTGATGTGCCAAAAATGCAACGTGAATTACAATTTATTTTACAAGAAAACATAAGTTTTGTAATAAAAAAAAGCTTAGGAGTACCCCTATTAAAAAGTTTTCAGCATAAAAGCTCGTCGAATGTGTGACCAATTGTCGGAGTAATTTAGTGGCGCCCGACGAATGGCCACACTGCCGGCCAGCTGATCGCCCGCGTGCAGATTTCTCGACTTTATTTTCCTTATTTGGCTGTTGTTGTTTTGGGCCGCCGGTACCGCTTAGCTTTCTGTCTTCCTCTCTCTCTGTCTTTCTCTCTCGCTCCCACCAACGGCACCGCCATGGGTAAGAACACGAAGCGCAACAAGAAGACAAAACAGCAGCAACAGCAGCCACAACAAAACGGAGTAACTGCATCCGCATCCGGCACAGCAGTCGAGGATTTTGAGGACCAGCAGGCGGCCAGTTCGTTGCCCAGTTTAAACGGCAAAAAGAGGAGCCAACTAAACAAGCTCGTCGAGGAACTGCTTGACTTGGTGGAAAAGCAACCGGCGAATCCCAACGAGGAATGGAAGCAGTACGGGCAGCTACAGGAGCTGCTCAAACAAATCATGATCCTGGAGGAGCCACTCAGCCAAGCAGTGTGTCCGCAGATCAGCGATTCCCCCGACGATCAGACCCGTCTGGCCAAAGTGGAGGCGTTCAGTGCGTGGGCCAAAGATGGCGGAGTTCACAGTGAGGGACTGGAGATAGCCATCTTTCCCGGCTACCAACTGGGTCTGCGGGCCACCCGACCGTTGGCCAAGGATGAGCTGGTGCTCAGCGTGCCCCGGAAGCTCATCTTATCCGAGGAAAACAACTCCGATTGCCGCCTATTTGGCAAAATGACGCAGGCCACCCACTTGAACCTGGCCTATGATCTGGTCATCGAGAAGATCCGTGGCGAGTTCAGCGAGTGGCGGCCCTACATTGATGTTCTGCCTGCCAAATACAACACCGTGCTATACTTTACCACCAAGCAGATGGAGCTCCTCCGGGGCACCGCTGCAGCCGCTCTGGCAATGCGTCAGTGTCGCGTCATCGCCAAGCAGTACGCCTTCCTCTACAAGTACGCCCACACCATGACTGAGCCGAGCACCGGGAACAGGAGCCATCCGGGCGAAAGAGGCCTCTTTTTCACGCAGCACGGACTCTGCTACAAGCTATACAGGTGAGTTTCGATTGAGATTTGGGATTGCAATAAAGGTGCTAAAGGTGCCTTAAAAAAATATCGCTACTTTTAAAGTTTGTTCTACTAAGTTTAAGAAGAAATATGATTCTGTGCTAAAAAGATGGCTTAAGGCCAAGTTTTCTGCTCTGAAGATCTTTTCAGTTGGCCTAGAAATAGAAATATTGTATACCTTTCCGGAATTCCATTTTTAAATCCTGCCCTCGTGTTGATCTTTCCCTAAGTGTGTTTTTCGGTTTAGTTTGGGCTTGTTTTTGCTGCAGAGAGGCCTCTGAATCTGCCAGTTGTCCCACTGGCCATAAATTACATGTTCACTTACAGCTGGTGCTGTTTGTTTTAAAGCGAGAGTAGATGCATATGGCCAGATTGCCCGACCATTGTTGACCTTCCCGTCTGGCATTGTGATCGCATTGTTTTGCCGAAGATCTACGATCTATTTACGGATCCGCTTCCACTTGCGACGGCTGGGTCATGGTGCACTGGGATGGGTCTGGTTGTGGTTGTGGTTCTGGTTCTCCACTCGCTTCTGTATTTATAGTGCCGCGATTTCGACACCAATCTTCGGTTGTGGTCGAAAACCCCAGCGAGTCATGCGGTTAGTCAAGTGCTTTCGAAATGCTTGAAATCTTTGCCACAATTTGTTCTACATTTTATTTCTCAAAAAAATCAAATTGAAACTTATTTACATACATATTTGAGCGTGCTTAAATATATAATTATATTTATATATATAAATATATATATATATATATATATACTGTCGCCAGATGTTCTACTGCCTAGTGAGAGGGGCGGGGGTGGTAACGAAAATCAAATCAAAAATAAAGTGCCTGCACTACGAAATAAATACAGGTGTTTCATCTATTTTCACTTCTTGGTTTTTGCAGTACATTTTGCGCATTTAAAATATTAGTGTTGTTGTTGTTGTTGCTGTTGGTATTGTTGTGCTAATGACCACGCCCACATAGCGCCCATTTATGCCTTGCCTTGATCTAAATTCAATTAAATTTTGGTATTTTAGTCAGTGCCAGAAAGAAGTTTGCTTCAGTTAAATCGTATCGAACACAGTTTTCTTCATTTTCTTTTGGTTTTTATTTATTTTGTTTTCGTAATTTCCTCATTAATATTTATTGTCCTCATAAATGGTTTTATTTTGCTTTCTCGAATTTCAATATTTATTCGATTTGGGCCTTTTTTTGGGAAAGTGTCTGAACACAACTGTACCTTGTTTGGCTAAGATCCTGTTCTGTTGTTCTGTATTTAAGTTAGTTTTCGTCTTTATCTCGTGCTAAGAAACCCATTTGAATGCCGTGTCCTATGATTTAGTTGATAGAGTCGCGTTAGTTGATGGATCATAATCGTACATTAGGTCTAGATAGTTGGAAACGATAGTTTGCCGAGCTTAGAGACTAGCAACAGTGCGCGCCATAAACGTAGGGCGGATTGAACTAGGTTTTGCGGTCTACAACGATACAAATGAATCAGAAAATAAATAAAGTAAAAATAAATAACATAAAGTGGACTATACAGTTTACATTCCAATCTGTCATGAAAATATTTAAAAATGAACACTATTCTTTTTAAACTGTATGTCTGCACAATCTTTTTGAACCTTTTCTTACAAAGCGCCTTATGGCCATGCCACGCACTGTCTAAATGTGTTTTCTAGGTTGGTTTTTTGTTAGTTTTACTTTCTCTCACAGAATGTTCCTCTAATCGAGTTCAAAAAAATTCCACCTCCTACCTGCTTAAACTAATTAATCGACTAACTTTTGCTCCTTCGCGTTAGAGTGTGTATGCTTGTGTGTGTTGGGGGGATGTCATTGTGTGTGTGTGTGTGTTAAGTGTACATTTATATAAAACTTGGCCTAAACAACGGTCTATTGTTACTAGAGGAGCCTACTGCCTATTGCCTAATTGTCGAAGGATTTGCGCAGTGTGTCGAATAGATATTCCTGCACCTCCGGCGAACTGGGATCCATTGTGTTCAGCTTCTGTTGAGCACTTCTCAGCGAAATGGCCAGGCCACGCCCACTCAGCGCCTCCGGTGGAGCAGGTGGCTGCGCCCCCGTTGTAATGGTGGTATTCGTGGTGCTATTCGTGGTCAGCGAGGTGGCGGTGCTCATCGTGGCGGATCCATCGCGGGCAAAGAGCATTGAACTCTGCCGCTGCAGCTGATGAACGGGCGTGCAACAGGCCACCGAAGTGGAGATGCTGGCTATGCCCGTCTTAGATCCCGATCCTGATCCAGATCCAGCCCCTGTTCCCGAACTGGATCCAATGACCAGCTCTTCCATGTGCTGGCGCATCGAGGAACGACGCGATGGCTGCGCCATCTGCGGCAGCTTGCTCTTCATCGCATTGTAGGTGCGCAGGTAGCTGCTCTTTCTCCTGCGCTGCTGTTTCCATCGGCACACGACGAAGATGACCAGGAAGGTGGCCAACGCGGTGACCACTATCGCCGTGCTGGCCACAATCGCGGACTTGATCCCGGATGGCATGCTGGCGTACAAGCTGCTCAAATGCTGCTGCGATACGGCGGATGTGGCCGCCGCTGCAGCAGGACTGCGATGGAATCCCGGACCGGAGAGCTCCAGATCCAGGAGATCGTGTGCCCGCGCCACCTCGTTCTCGATCTCATCGATCACATCGTTATTCGGCGGCAGCCGACTGTTATCCGCCATCGAGGAGGAGTTGCCGCCATAAGGACTCACGCTTAGATCAATGTCAATGCTGGTGGGCTCCGAATCAACGTTGGAGTCCGCCTCCTGGGAACTTCCGTCGAGCAGCAGTCGAGGCGGTGGCAGGAAATAAGGATTCCTCTCCTCGGTGGCCGTGGCCAAGGAGGCGAGTGCCAGCGTCTTCCACGACGGGAAGAATCCCAGCGACTTTTCGCCACGCGAATTGATCGAAATGGTTCCAGTTCCGGCTCCAATGGTCGCCGATGAGGAAGATGTCTGTGCGTAGGCGGGACCTGAAAGGAAAGCATTTGAGCGACAGGAAGCTGAACGAGATTAAGACAGAGCGAGCGGGGCGAGAAACGGAGGAAGTTATTTAGTCTTTGAAGGCAATTCAAAAAAGTAAAGGGTCAAGTTAGGAAGAATCATAGGGCAGCTGGCAGGCAGGGATCTTAATGGCTATTTATGTAAATCCATTTAACCAACAATTATTTATGCCATTACAATACAATTCTACTTTCTAATTGAACTTAAGCAAACTATTTGATTAGATTTTATTGTTTTGAGGGGCTTATGCCAACTACTCGTACTTTCAATATATATTTAGTTGTTGTTAGCTAATGTTTCTATATGTGGAAGCCCGCGAAGGAGCAAAAGACCTCATCCCGACCTTTCACCCCTCCTGCCACTGCCCCCTTTCCCGGCCCCGCCCCCTCTTCCTGCCACGCCCCTGGCCTCCGCCAATCGCTGGCGTTGCTGGCGCAACCTTAAAGCCGTAATACCTCGACTTCCCATCGGTTTGACCTCGTCATTTGGCTCGATATCGATGATGGAGGTGAAGTAGCTTGAGCCTTGCGAGTCGGTCTTGATCTCATCGGGCTTGACGCTCTTCAGATCCATTAGATTAAAGTGCGGAAAGTTCTCGAAGGCCGTAACAATGTCCATGTTATCCTGCAGCAGAACCTTCTGGCCGGGATACAGACGCGAGTGCTCATCGCCGCCGTTCACGATGGTGGACAGATGCAGTTGGCTAGAGCCGCGTTTGCGGTGCTCGATCAGCTCCTCCAGGGTCATGTTGCGCTGCTCCAGAACCTTAAACAGTCGATTACCCGACCGCCGATCCTCAATGAGTTCCAGCAGATCGGTGCGGTCGTCCACATCGTCTATGACATTCAATTGCGGTGGCTTTGCCGCCGATAAAGAAGGTGGTGGTGCATAGGACGGTGGTGGTGGTTCATAGGAGGGAGAGGGTGGTGGTGGTGGAGGTGGTGGTGCTGCTGCTGCAGGAGTGGGCGACCTTGCTGGTGGTGCAGGCGCAAGTGCTGGTGGTGCTGGCACGCGAGTGTGATGCGTGTGACTCTCCACTTCGTCGAAAAAGTTCTCCAGCTCGTCCTCTCCGTAATTAAGTTCTTCGCTGTTTTTGTTTGATGGTGTAGCTGATGTGGTAGAACTAGGTGAAGCCTCAACCGGATCCACCTCCTCACTACTCTCTCCATTATTGCTCCCTATAAAGTTATCCTTTAATCGCTTTTGATTCTCTTTCACACTGGAATTTCGCAGACGATAGCGCGGACTTCCGGGCGCAAAGGAAGGAGCAGCTGGTGGTTCTGGTGTCTCGGTGGGCGGAATGCCTTCTCCAGACTCTGCCTCACTGGAATCGGGTTCCACCACCTCCTGGTTCTCCTGATTCTCCTGACTTTGTTCCTGATCCTGCTCATCTTCCCGTTCGCTTTCCTCCGAGTTTTCCCTCTCCTCCTCACGACTTTCCTCCACGTTATTAACCACCGTGGTGCTAGTGGAGTAGGAGTAAGCGGTGCTAGTTTCCACTTCCTGAGTGGTGGTCACTGCCGTTGCTGTGGTGGTGCTAGTGGTGCTGCTAGTGATCGGCTTGAAAAGTCCTGGTGGCTTTAGGGTGGACCGAAGATGCTGCCGCTTCTTGTAGAGTGGCACCCGGGTGGTGGTGCTAGTGGCGCTTGCACTTGCAGTGGTGCTGGTGGCCATGGTGGTGCTACTGTGACCATTGACTCCACCCAAAATGCGTCTTGTAGTGCCGCTCTCCCGCGAAGAGCTGCCAAAGAGCTTAAGGCGCTGCAGGGCGTTAGGGAATTTGGCCTTGTTTTTGGCTATCACGGATTCATCCTCATCGTTGCCAGTGGTGCTAGTTGTGGTATACGCAGCAGGCAATCTCCGCACACCCTGTTTGTTCTGTTGGTTAGACAGCTTTTTCGGGGGATCCGCTCGTGAGCCTGGGGAGGAATACGTGGAGGCTGGTGGGGCAACGGCTGTGGTTTGCAGTGCCAACAGAGCATTCTGTTTACCCTTGAGCAGATCGTCCAACGAAAGATTTTTCTGCTGCAGGATTTCACTGAGACTCAGACCTCCGGAATTCTTCAGGATGTTCTTCAAATCCACAGAAGTTTTGGTAGGTGTCGCAGCGCCAGCATCGACAATGGGTTCCTTTTTGGCCTGGCCATATGGGCGACGATAGGCTTTGCTGGGACTACTGCCCTGCGGACTGGCATCCGTGGGCTCTACTCGCTTGCGCTGTTTCTCCCGTTCGCGATCTCTTTCGAGAGCGGCCATGGGTTCCCTCACCAAGGGTTGATTCCTTCTTCGCAGTGCGTCTGCATCATCCTCCACATGACCGCGCCAGTAAGCTGATGTCGGTTCTGGACCAGAATCCTCCTCCGTGGCCCCCATTGTGGCCAGCGGAAGTTGGGGGCGTCGTTTCCGCTTACGAGTTGCCAACTGAGCAGTACGACGACGGTTGGATGTGGCACCAATTCCACTTCCGCTACCATCGCCCGAGCCCTTTGAATCCTCCACAATCAGGGAAACACCTGTCTGCAGCAGCTGTAAGAAAAAAAGAAGTTAATAATCAAACGATTGTTTTCCTAAATGAATGTATTAAGTATATTGCTATTGGAAGTCCCCATATCAGTTCTCTAAGTGTACAAAAACACTTTCTCAACTTAAACCACATAAATAAACGGTGTGATGGATGAGCCCGTGCCATCTGATTGATGGAATCAATAAATATTTGGATCGCTCTTCATTGGCTTTCCTTCATAATCAGTTTCCCGAACATGCTTGTGAAAACCTTCGCTCATTTCGAATTATTGACATTTAATCAAATGTCTGTTGTTTGTTGGAGAAAAAGCCATCTGCTGCACTCCTTTGCCATTTCCTTTCGAAAACAAGAAACATTTGTGGAAACGAAAGTCATCAACATTAAGGTCATAGTTGGATGTTTTTGTTATAGAAGACTAAATGATGCTGACGCTCCAATTTTTATGTGTATTATTCAAATACTAAAATGCGGATAGATTTCATTTGTACGTTTATATTTCTATTCAGAAAATTTGTCGATAATTGTATATATATATTTTTATTCAAAAAACCTTTGCACATAATTATGAGAAATACTGTATTGCCAGGGAGGTGGGCCAAAAGGGGCGTGTCTCTGCAGCTGGCATGAGCTTATGTAATTAATTTTCAATTTTCGACTGGCAAGAGAAGCGAACGGAAGACCAGATAAAGATGCATACAGGATACAGGATTGATTACGAACAGGCGGAATGCATGCATATATATTAGGCCATGAATAATATATGTATTTGAGTGCTCGGTATGTTTGCCTTTGATTAACTGCCGGCAAAGGCGATGGACATCCTTGTCATTTAATCAGACTAATGCATTATGACATCCCCTTTGCGGTTTCACCTTTTTGACCCCATCGATTGGCCAGACAGATGCCGAAATAATTGAACCAAAAGCCAGAAGGCAAACTATTTATGGAAAACTTGTACGGAAACAACTCATTACAATGCCAAAAGAAATACAAGAAATCCTGCTGGCAAAAACATGCAAACAATGCACAAATAATGGAGAACAGGAAACAATCGTTGCATAAGCCCCGGAAAATCGAATCGAGTCGTTCCGAATAGTATGGCATGGTATGGAATGGATTCCCAGACTGCAACCTCCGACCATTACACGCATTTCTCTCACGTCATTTGCTGTGACATCTCTTTCGAGTCAGCTTTCTTTAACTTTTTTTTTGTTCCTTTCTGCACCATTTTCAATTTGTTCTAAGTTTCTAGCATTTCCCCCGTGAAAAAGGAACAGCCGTAAAAGGGGGTTGGGAGGGAAACTGCCGGAATATGCATGCATAATGAAGACAGACGAAGGCTGGGGGAAGTAGGAGGTGACCTCACGTCGCCAATTTGTATCGTAAGAGTCTCAACTTGACCGGCAAACCAATATGGCAAAGCCAGGTAAAACTGTTTGCCAGAATCATAAATCAACATTTTTTGTTGCCAGCAGATAGGTGGATCATATAGGAAATTAGGTATTGGAATCCACTAAATTAAGAGATGAGTTTCACACGAATCCCAATTACAGGATAAGAATTTTTAACTTGTCTGCGGCAAGCAAGTTGCATTTAGCATTCTGCATTTCCAATTGGAGAGCAGCAGCATTCAAAGGCTTGTTTTTGACACATATTATTTTGAGGCGTAATGGCAAGCCAAAGATCGAAGGGCAACAGAGACGCAGAAAGCCACAAAAGACGTCGACAATTCGAGTCACTTGAAAATGTCAGTTCGGAGAGTTTATTAAATCCGGATGGCAGGATGCCTGGATGCCGGACTGGATGGCTGACTCACTTCCCTTTGTAAATGACAGGTGAGAAGCGCACCTGGCTCCCCGAGTCTGGCATCCTTCATCCTTGGTTGTTACCTCCAGGCAACTTTGTCGATGAGGGGAGGGAGAAAAAAGATGCCGTCCTTGTGAGACCCTTAAGCCAGTCGATTTTCATCGATAAATGTCAGGATACATTAACAAAAAAAAACACCGTTTTCCCTACAAAGAATATATAGTTACGAAATTATCACAAAAATGTCAATCAAAACTAGCACGCAATATAATTTATATTTCTCTCGTCTTTAGTTGAACACAATGCGTGTTTCTCACTTAAAGTCATAAACCTCTTACGGATACAAAATGGAAAACTGTACAATTGCCCCCGGTGCAGCCATCACTGAAAATGTATATATGTCGACAAAGGAAAAAGCTTGCCATACTAAATAACTTAATGGCGCATTCAAGTTCAGTTATCCGATTAACTAGGAAATTAGGAAAGTAGAAAGGTAGAAAGTAAAGCAGCAGACCCTTGAATGCTGATTAACTTTTTTCTAGGTACAGACGCCACAAAGGGCCGCACTCGCTCGAGCCTTTCCAACACTGGCAGCACTGCCACCTGATAACTTATTACTTTTAATAAAAATACCCTGCCGCTTCTGTAAAGAGGCTGGTTGGTAAGACATAACAGCCAATACAAAGGCTTCGAGAAAAAGTTTACAACTTCTCTGCTTCTTTCCACTGCTGCCCAGAAATAAATATGGTGAAGAGAGGGAAAAAGGGTGAAAACTTACTGCAATAGCTTTTCTAGATCTTGTCCATGGTGATTTCTAACAAAGTGAGTGGCTACTCACACCCCAAACCACTTCAAACAAGTTGCTGCTTTTCATAATTAAATTGAAAAATTTATGCACAATTAAATGAAAAACTTTTCTTTGTGGCCGAAGCAGCAGAAACCGCAGTAAAGCGAAAAAAGAAGCCAAACATAGCCAAAAAAAAAAAAACGGGGGAAAAGAAATGCTTGGAACCAAGTCGACCAAATGGTACTCTGCTCTATAGTTTGGGAGACAAAAATAATTATAATATTTAAAGGTTTTTTTTAACAGTTTTTTTCATAGCACCTTACATTGTATCTTTCAGATGGGCCGTTTCCACAGTGATGACCCGGCAGAATTTGGTGCCCAGCGAAAAACAAGAATCAGAGGACGGGCCAAAATTGATCTCGGCTTTGATTCCGTACTGGGATATGGCGAACCATAGGCCGGGCAAGATAACCTCCTTCTATGCCACCGTGTCCAGGCAACTGGAATGCACCGCTCAGGAAGCTGTTAACACTGGAGAACAGTTTTTCATCTACTATGGCGATCGGTCGAATACTGATCTTCTAGTGCACAATGGGTAAGCATCTTACATCTTATCATCTTATCTTATATTCATCATTTACTTTATAGTTTCGTAGACCCTAACAACACCAAGGACTATGTTAATATTCGTGTAGGCCTGAGTCTCACGGACGCTCTTGCTGCGAAGAGGGCAAGCATTCTGGACAAGCTGAACATCCGGCACACCGCAGAGCTGCGTGTGCTGCCTGCGCCGGATTTCATTTCCAAGGAGTTGCTGGCATTCGTTCGGGTTTTCAAGATGAGCGCCGAGCAGTTGGATCACTGGTGCAGCGACTTGGACCGGGCCGGGGACCTGCTGCACATCGACTGCGCCCTGGAGACGGATCACGAGACACGAACGTGGCAGTTCCTGGAGGACAGGTTGAAGCTGCTTCTGGCCGTCTTTAATAAGGAAATGCATGAGGCCGACGAAGTGAAGGAGCTGGAACTCAAGGATGGCCAGGAGATCGAGCTCATGCTCTTCCTGTATCGCCGTTTAGAGCGAAGCATTCTCGCCGGAGCTTTACAATACGCCCAAGAGCATCGCAAGGTCTAGGGATTTAAGCAGACAACCCACAAAATTCGAGTGGCCATCGAAAGCGAAATCAATAACTCAGTCTAGCATTAGCAATTAGCTATCTATTTTTTTTTTTCTACCATTACTTAACTTATTTTAACTGAAAGTTTAAGTCAACAGGTTTTGAAGTTGGATACCAAAATAACTTATAATTCTACAACGATGGATTTGTTGTACATTGAGTAACGGAATATTCTGCTAGATTTTAAACTCGTGTTCGTCTAGTGTGCTACGCGCATTCTAGGATATAGCGTTTTATTGTTTTATGTTTGTTTATTTTATTAATTACAATCATGACAGTTTTAGTATTTTGGAATTAAAAATGAAGTCTAACAGCGCAATGTAACCTTTTATAATTTTGTCAAGAAGTTTTTATGACTAAATATAAGATAGGTCAAAAAAAAAAAACAAAAACTATTTAAGTTGCGGTTGCATCTCTTCCAGGTCACGAGGGTTGAGTAAAATTCCACTTCGGTTCATTTAATTGCCCATAACTAATTGACTGCCAGACGTCCAGCTGTGACAGCCTCAAAAACCAATCAATTTGCAAAATCAATCCCCCGCTTGCTGCCAAACCATCCGACACTGGCTATATGGATGTATGTGGATGCGGATGCCTTGTCTATAGAAGCAAAGTATTTGATTGCGCCCAATGTGTCTTTTCGGAGGTCATAGGTCGGTTGCAGAACGCGGAGGAACGGAAATGAAATTGTACATTTAAATTTGACAACGTCAAAATGATTAAACGAAATTCTTTTTTATCTTTTCATGAATACTTTTACACATAAAATTCGGTTCTTTAGCTTTCTGAATTATTTTGATGTACCAAAAATATATAATTTTATAATTTTTCCGTAAAAGAGTCCATTGTTTTGTACACTATTTTGAAAATTATTATTAAAAAACGGAAAGTGTCCTGCCTTCCAGATCGGAACTTTATTTTCCCATTTTTCACAAAAGTGCGCATTTGGTAAGGTAAATTGTGAGATTTTTCGGTTTAAATTACCAGGCGAGTTCCAAAACTTGAGCGACGTGTTTTTTTTTCTTGGTCTCGCCAATTATTCACCAAAAAAAACTAGTCTTAATTTTTAGTAAAGAAATATCGGAATTTCTATCACAACTTTTGTAATGAAAGTTCAAATGTGGAATGCCATACCTTGTTGGATTCGTAGCTTAATTTCCTATCCAGTGGCATTCCCAGCTAAAAATTTTTAATTTTCGCGATTTTTCGAAAAAAAACGTGATGCCTTATAAAAAAGTGAAAATTTCGAAAAAAATTATTTTAACCAAATCATCTAAAAAAGGTAATGGGTCGTTAGGTTGGGTTGTCAGCTGCAAAAAACAGTATGTTTCGTATCCGTGAGTCTTAATTTTGCGAAGTTACAACTAAAAAACCAATAAAAAAATCGCTAATTTTGGTTAAAAAATGGGTCTTGATTTTTAGTAAGAAAAATATCAGAATTTTACGTACAACTTTTCTAATGAAAGTTCAAATGTGGAATGCCATACCTTGTTGAATTCGTAGCTTAATTTCCTATCCAGTGGCATTCCCAGCTAAAAATTTTTAAATTTCACAATTTTTCGAAAAAAAACGTGATGTTACCCCTTATAAAAAAGTGAAAATTTCGAAAAAAATTATTTTAACCAAATCATCTAAAAAAGGTAATGGGTCGTTAGGTTGGGTTGTCAGCTGCAAAAAACAGTATGTTTCGTATCCGTGAGTCTTAATTTTGCGAAGTTACAACTAAAAAACCAATAAAAAAATCGCTAATTTTGGTTAAAAAATGGGTCTTGATTTTTAGTAAGAAAAATATCAGAATTTTACGTACAACTTTTCTAATGAAAGTTCAAATGTGGAATGCCATACCTTGTTGAATTCGTAGCTTAATTTCCTATCCAGTGGCATTCCCAGCTAAAAATTTTTAAATTTCACCATTTTTCGAAAAAAAAAAACGTGATGTTACCCCTTATAAAAAAGTGAAAATTTCGAAAAAAATTATTTTAACCAAATCATCTAAAAAAGGTAATGGGTCGTTAGGTTGGGTTGTCAGCTGCAAAAAACAGTATGTTTCGTATCCGTGAGTCTTAATTTTGCGAAGTTACAACTAAAAAACCAATAAAAAAATCGCTAATTTTTGTTGAAAAATGGGGGTTGATTTTTAGTAAGAAAAATATCAGAATTTTACGCACAACTTTTGTAATGAAAGTTCAAATGTGGAATGCCATACCTTGTTGAATTCGTAGCTTAATTTCCTATCCAGTGGCATTCCCAGCTAAAAATTTTTAAATTTCGCGATTTTTCGAAAAAAAACGTGATGTTACCCCTTATAAAAAAGTGAAAATTTCGAAAAAAATTATTTTAACCAAATCATCTAAAAAAGGTAATGGGTCGTTAGGTTGGGTTGTCAGCTGCAAAAAACAGTATGTTTCGTATCCGTGAGTCTTAATTTTGCAAAGTTACAACTAAAAAACCAATAAAAAAATCGCTAATTTTGGTTAAAAAATGGGTCTTGATTTTTAGTAAGAAAAATATCAGAATTTTACGTACAACTTTTCTAATGAAAGTTCAAATGTGGAATGCCATACCTTGTTGAATTCGTAGCTTAATTTCCTATCCAGTGGCATTCCCAGCTAAAAATTTTTAAATTTCGCGATTTTTCGAAAAAAAACGTGATGTTACCCCTTATAAAAAAGTGAAAATTTCGAAAAAAATTATTTTAACCAAATCATCTAAAAAAGGTAATGGGTCGTTAGGTTGGGTTGTCAGCTGCAAAAAACAGTATGTTTCGTATCCGTGAGTCTTAATTTTGCAAAGTTACAACTAAAAAACCAATAAAAAAATCGCTAATTTTGGTTAAAAAATGGGTCTTGATTTTTAGTAAGAAAAATATCAGAATTTTACGTACAACTTTTCTAATGAAAGTTCAAATGTGGAATGCCATACCTTGTTGAATTCGTAGCTTAATTTCCTATCCAGTGGCATTCCCAGCTAAAAATTTTTAAATTTCGCGATTTTTCGAAAAAAAACGTGATGTTACCCCTTATAAAAAAGTGAAAATTTCGAAAAAAATTATTTTATCCAAATCATCTAAAAAAGGTAATGGGTCGTTAGGTTGGGTTGTCAGCTGCAAAAAACAGTATGTTTCGTATCCGTGAGTCTTAATTTTGCAAAGTTACAACTAAAAAACCAATAAAAAAACGATAATTTTGGTTAAAAAAAAGGGTCTTGATTTTTAGTAAGAAAATTATCAGAATTTTACGTACAACTTTTGTAATAGAAGTTCAAATGTGGAATGCCATACCTTGTTGGATTCGTAGCTTAATTTCCTATCCAGTGGCATTCCCAGCTAAAAATTTTTAAATTTCACCATTTTTCGAAAAAAAACGTGATGTTACCCCTTATAAAAAAGTGAAAATTTCGAAAAAAAATTATTTTAACCAAATCATCTAAAAAAGGTAATGGGTCGTTAGGTTGGGTTGTCAGCTGCAAAAAACAGTATGTTTCGTATCCGTGAGTCTTAATTTTGCAAAGTTACAACTAAAAAACCAATAAAAAAATCGCTAATTTTTGTTGAAAAATGGGGGTTGATTTTTAGTAAGAAAAATATCAGAATTTTACGCACAACTTTTGTAATGAAAGTTCAAATGTGGAATGCCATACCTTGTTGAATTCGTAGCTTAATTTCCTATCCAGTGGCATTCCCAGCTAAAAATTTTTAAATTTCGCGATTTTTCGAAAAAAAACGTGATGTTACCCCTTATAAAAAAGTGAAAATTTCGAAAAAAATTATTTTAACCAAATCATCTAAAAAAGGTAATGGGTCGTTAGGTTGGGTTGTCAGCTGCAAAAAACAGTATGTTTCGTATCCGTGAGTCTTAATTTTGCGAAGTTACAACTAGAAAACCAATAAAAAATCGCTAATTTTAGTTTTAAAAAATGGGTCTTGATTTTTAGTAAGAAAAATATCAGAATTTTACGCACAACTTTTGTAATGAAAGTTCAAATGTGGAATGCCATACCTTGTTGAATTCGTAGCTTAATTTCCTATCCAGTGGCATTCCCAGCTAAAAATTTTTAAATTTCGCGATTTTTCGAAAAAAAACGTGATGTTACCCCTTATAAAAAAGTGAAAATTTCGAAAAAAATTATTTTAACCAAATCATCTAAAAAAGGTAATGGGTCGTTAGGTTGGGTTGTCAGCTGCAAAAAACAGTATGTTTCGTATCCGTGAGTCTTAATTTTGCGAAGTTACAACTAAAAAACCAATAAAAAAATCGCTAATTTTGGTTAAAAAATGGGTCTTGATTTTTAGTAAGAAAAATATCAGAATTTTACGTACAACTTTTCTAATGAAAGTTCAAATGTGGAATGCCATACCTTGTTGAATTCGTAGCTTAATTTCCTATCCAGTGGCATTCCCAGCTAAAAATTTTTAAATTTCACCATTTTTCGAAAAAAAACGTGATGTTACCCCTTATAAAAAAGTGAAAATTTCGAAAAAAATTATTTTAACCAAATCATCTAAAAAAGGTAATGGGTCGTTAGGTTGGGTTGTCAGCTGCAAAAAACAGTATGTTTCGTATCCGTGAGTCTTAATTTTGCGAAGTTACAACTAGAAAACCAATAAAAAATCGCTAATTTTAGTTTTAAAAAATGGGTCTTGATTTTTAGTAAGAAAAATATCAGAATTTTACGCACAACTTTTGTAATGAAAGTTCAAATGTGGAATGCCATACCTTGTTGAATTCGTAGCTTAATTTCCTATCCAGTGGCATTCCCAGCTAAAAATTTTTAAATTTCACCATTTTTCGAAAAAAAACGTGATGTTACCCCTTATAAAAAAGTGAAAATTTCGAAAAAAATTATTTTAACCAAATCATCTAAAAAAGGTAATGGGTCGTTAGGTTGGGTTGTCAGCTGCAAAAAACAGTATGTTTCGTATCCGTGAGTCTTAATTTTGCGAAGTTACAACTAAAAAACCAATAAAAAAATCGCTAATTTTTGTTGAAAAATGGGGGTTGATTTTTAGTAAGAAAAATATCGGAAATTTACGTACAACTTTTTTAATGGAAGTTCAAATGTGGAATGCCATACCTTGTTGAATTCGTAGCTTAATTTCCTATCCAGTGGCATTCCCAGCTAAAAATTTTTAAATTTCACCATTTTTCGAAAAAAAAAAACGTGATGTTACCCCTTATAAAAAAGTGAAAATTTCGAAAAAAATTATTTTAACCAAATCATCTAAAAAGGGTAATGGGTCGTTAGGTTGGGTTGTCAGCTGCAAAAAACAGTATGTTTCGTATCTGTGCGTCTTCATTTTGCGAAGTTACAACTAAAAAACCGCAAAACATTATCTCTAATAAATTAAGTTAACTCTGATTCCCAAGTTGGTTTTCAGTAGACACCTGCTACTGATTATGATAGCCTAAAACACATTTCCAGTTAAAATGTTTTCACTTTTTTTGTTAAAGAGTTTTCATTTTCCATTTTTTGTTTTATGTTTTTGTAAATAGTTTTTTTTTGGCTTTATGTTCATTTCGATTATTTTGCCACTCATTGGTGGGTTCAGGTTTAACCAAGTGTTCTATCCATTCATATCGAACCTCCACATTCATATTCAGATCCAGCCTGATCCAGATCCTGCTCCAGACACTGATCCTCCAGCATCAGTGAGGTAACGACTGCACATTGAGCAACAGTTGTGCGCCGTTGGAGGTGGTGCAAGGTAGCACTTGCTGACCGCGAAATGCGTCAGTGAGCTGGGTATTCGTGGGTGCTGCTGCTGGATCTGGTGTTGGGCCGATATCTTTCCCCCCAACCAAGAGCTCTTCCTCTGCTTCCGGGACGATCCTCTGACGATTCCTGGACAGAAGCCTCTATTCCAAATGGTGACCGGTGACTGCCGCAGCTGCCTACGTCCTGCTCTGTTCCTCCGTTTGTTGTTGCCCCCACCTTTAGAGGATCCCTGCTGCTGCTGCTGCGACTTCTGATGCTTGAACTTGGATGCGGTCGACTGGTATTGGGACTGCAGTTGCCGCTGCCTCTGGTTGGATCTTTTCGTGGATTCCTTGGAGGCCGATGTGGTTGACATTCTGATGTTGTTCCTAACGCGAAGCGTTATCGTTATGTATTTTTAATCAGTCTGTTGATGATGACCCTATTTCCATCTGACGTCTGAAGAGAATACATCCCCATGAACTCCTTACACGTAAGATAGTATAATCTCTCCACGGTACATATGTATACTCTATAATTAAGGAACAGAATCCATAATATCTTTTAAGCTAGACATTAAGTTCAGAAGGAACTGAGTATTCGGTTTTAATTACCAGGCGAACAGGAATTCCAGGAGGCGACCAACGATTAGTTGGTTTTCAGTAGACACCCGCTACTGAGTATGATGGCCTGGTACCAAACATCCCAAAATTTGCCACTAAAATGCTCATTTTGTAAGCAAAATTGAGAGATTTACGGCTTAAATTACCAGGCGAACAGGAATTCCAGGAGGCGACCAACGATTAGTTGGTTTTCAGTAGACACCCGCTACTGAGTATGATGGCCTGGTACCAAACATCCCAAAATTTGCCACTAAAATGCTCATTTTGTAAGCAAAATTGAGAGATTTTCGGCTTAAATTACCAGGCGAACAGGAATTCCAGGAGGCGACCAACGATTAGTTGGTTTTCAGTAGACACCCGCTACTGAGTATGATGGCCTGGTACCAAACATCCCAAAATTTGCCACTAAAATGCTCATTTTGTAAGCAAAATTGAGAGATTTTCGGCTTAAATTACCAGGCGAACAGGAATTCCAGGAGGCGACCAACGATTAGTTGGTTTTCAGTAGACACCCGCTACTGAGTATGATGGCCTGGTACCAAACATCCCAAAATTTGCCACTAAAATGCTCATTTTGTAAGCAAAATTGAGAGATTTTCGGCTTAAATTACCAGGCGAACAGGAATTCCAGGAGGCGACCAACGATTAGTTGGTTTTCAGTAGACACCCGCTACTGAGTATGATGGCCTGGTACCAAACATCCCAAAATTTGCCACTAAAATGCTCATTTTGTAAGCAAAATTGAGAGATTTTCGGCTTAAATTACCAGGCGAACAGGAATTCCAGGAGGCGACCAACGAGAACAGAAATACCACAAGATAATTATTTTCGATAATTTATTCAAATTCATTCCTTAGGGCTATGAAAAAAATGCACTTATAGATTAAACATTAATGGCTAGCTGGGACTTATACAACTATATACTATCCATTGATTGCGAGATGCACTACAGCTAATACATTTTCTAAATATAACGTATACTCCAAGGACTTAAAGTACTTAAAGAAAGTTGACCCAAAAACAGGACATACGATTCGGATCCTCGCGTTCAATGTATCAAGAGAGGAGTGGACCTTTAGGCGGTGGTAACTTTGGCGGAGGTGATGGCGGCCAGCTGGACCTCGAGGGCGTCGATCCGGCACAAGAGCTCGATGTTCTGGCGTTCCAGATAGGCGGCCCTGATGGCGATCTCATCCTCCTTGATGCGGCGGCGATCGCGGGACTTCTTGGCGGCAGCATTGTTCTTGCGACGCCTCTCGTAGTATGCGGTATCCTTAACATGGCTGCCCGAGCTGATGCCCGAGTTTGCTGCAGTTCCTAGTGGTGTTAATTATGGACCCAATGAGGATGAAGCCCCAATTCGTCTGCCGATGGCGATGATTATGGGGAGGCAGTGATGTTGTTGTGCCACAGGCATATATTCGGAGTGGAAATTGGGGGAACGTTGGGCTTTGGGCTGCTGCCTTGTCGCCAAATTGCAATGGCAAACACTTTGAAAGATTTCATTAAAATGGTTCGATTACCCACAAAGGCCTCCATATTCTTCCGTATCGCGCCCACTTTGACGCCCACTTGCCATTGACATTTGATTTGACACCCGAATAGCTGTTTTCCGTACTCACATTGCGCGACACGCCCCCACCCCCCCGTCCTATTTCCACCACCCACATTTCCCACAGAGTTGGCACTCAATTTTCACGCCCGCTGGAAATGTGATTGCAGAAGGGGGCTGACGGGGGAGGTAAGCGATGTTTGGCCAGTTGATTGAAATATATGAAATATTCGAATGAGACGACACCGGAAACTGGGTCGCATCGATGCCGTTTATCGTTATCGATTTGCGTCGCTTTTCTGAGCCATTCTCCACTTCTTTTTTGTTTTTCGTTCGGTGCTCTTGCTAATTGCTTTGCAACAATTTTGTTTTGTCAGCCAAGCAATTAGCAAATGACAAATGCCCAGCCTCCAAAATCCCACTTTCGGTCGCCTGCAATTCAAACTTAAGCTGCTTAAAATGTATGCAACATGGGTCATAAAAATGATGACCGCCCGCCCAACCGACCAAAAAAAGCGAACCGAAATGTTTACCTTGCGTGTGGCAAACACATAAAATACAGGATAACTTCAAAAGGAGGAGGATATTTTAAAACCATTTGCAGCCCTTGGAAATGGTGTTTTCTAATATTAAATGCAAAATGATAGCGTTTCAGCAAAAATTAAGAATGCTAACAAAAGTATTTTGTTTCTCTAATATAATTGCACTTAAAAGATTTCTGAATTTATATCCAAATTCAAATTTCCATTTAGCTGGAACACCCTGTTGCTGAATAAATAAATTCCAGAGTGTGGCTTTGTCTGCCATGTGTCCGCTTTATTTGCCCGGAAACTGTTGCCAACTGTGGAAAATGTTTTTTTTTTTTTTTTTTGCATTTTGTAGCCATTTTTTGTTGGCCTATAGTCCTGAAATAAATCTACGCATGTTATCACACACACGCACACACAAACAAGCAAACACACGCACACCAGTGCAGACAGTCACACAGACAGGAAAAAAAACAAGGATACGCGGCCACACAGACACGTGGTTAGAGCCATGTTTGTTTTAATCCATGCTTTGTTTCATACCTCCATTACCCCCCTACTTGGTGCGTGTGTGTGGGTGTTTAAATGCCCCTTTGTGTGTGCGTGGCTGTGTATGAGTGTGTGTGTGTGTGCATGACGCTTAAGCAGTTAAGCACATTTTAAGGCGATTTCATTTTCAACGCCCATTTGCATGGCGACCAATTGGCATTGTATCATTTTATCATTGTATATAGTGCTGCTCAGCCTGTTGTTGCCCATTCAAACATGCATAAATACATGGTGGTATTATTAAGTTATGCTCTTTGTTGCCGCTTGTCAATTGATTGCGTTTATTTGCTCAACTTAAACGCTTCGCAATTGGCTTAGTTTGCAATTTGACATTTGCGTAAGTCAAAACGCCAACCGGAAATGCGAACCAAGTAAGTTCGCCAGGTTGATTTTAATTGTGTCTTTTCATAAAAAGGACACGCTGCTTACTAAAAATGTAATGACATAGGTGTGTTGATCACATAACTATGATTGTTCCTCATTTAGTGCATCAATTACATATGTATAGGGCATTGCATTGAAAAGGTATTGTGCACCGCTAAAATTATATATTCGTCCTTCTTAAATGGAATGCTCTACACTATTTCAAACGAACCTACGCCTTCTCGCTTAAAAAGGGGGCGAGGCTGCAGCGCCCAGCAATATGATTAACTGTCGGCAATGGAGCGAAAATTGTTCCGCAGCTGGCTGCTTCGTCTGAGTTGTTGCATGTGTTGCATATGTTGCTTTTGCATTTGCAGTTGCAGTTGTTGCACATTATTGCCTTGAGGGCGAGGTAAAGGCAAGCAGTGGAAGGGGCCATAAAAACAGATGGTAATCTGCGTAAGTGGAAGTGCAAGCAGGTGCTGCACCTTGGCCACGGAAATCAAAACGAGGATATGGAAAATATTAAAATGTTGCGCAAGTGTTTCTGCATTTACGCTAATTCTGCACATTCGAAAATCTTTAATTTATAAAAATATTCTAAGTATCTATCTCTTAAAACCGAATGAAATAATTTGCAGCAAGCAAAGCTTTAACTTTTCTAAGAGTGGCTAATATTAGCAGTAGTATTGCAGCTTTTCACTTTCCTCATGTATATGCCCGGAGTCGAGGGAGTGGTAGCCTGTCAGTTGGTCCTAACAAGGTTAAGTTGAATGGAAACTAATTTGCATGGCGCGTGACTGTACCCCAGAGCCGACGCCAGAGTTGCCAGAGTTGGCAGCGTCGTGTTTGTTTGCAATTAACTCGGCCATTGTTGTCAACATTGTTGCAATACCCACGCAGCGAGCGCTACTTATTTTATTTGCTAATTGCAACACTCAGGACGACAGGACGAAAGTGCTTGACAAGTTTAAGTTTGTTGCAACAGACAACGGCAGCGATTCAGAAATATATATGTATGTATACCTGTTACTATTTATATACACAGATATACATAGGGAAAAATAGAAGGCCGAGCTGCCAGCAGAACGGCAAACAAATTAAAAGTGACGCATTTTCCTCACTTCTTCTTGCACTCAAGTCCTTTCTGGGTTTTATTTTCTCCGCTGCCCAGTAATTCTGAAAATAATCAAGACGGATTCCTCTGAATTTCCGAGCAGCAGAGCTAATCGCCATAATCGAGGCAGAATACAAGAAAAATATTTAAATTATTTTGAAGTGAATGTTTTGTGATAAACACTTGGTTTTACAATACCCATTGTGTTGAAATATCTTGGAATAACAGCGAGGCGTTTTCGACTCTTTTCGACATGTACCTAAGTGAAATATATAAAATCTCTAAAATATACAATTTCAGATTTCTTGTTTCTGAGAAACAAGTTCATAAAAAAAAAAACTTAAAAACAATCCCAACTTTGCTGTAAAGGGTAGTTCGTTTTCCACACTTTTCAGCGCACTTGCTCACTTACTCACTTACTTTGTGCCTCTCAGCGTTTTTTACACTTTTCACTAGCTGCAGTGGCACTGCCATTGCAGTGGCATCCACATCGGCATCATTGGGGATCCAGCTGCATAAGCTGAAAACAAGAGGTCGCCGTGGGCGTGGCATTAACCCAAAAAGCCAGCAAAGCTGACGACGTTTGTTTTCCCAGGACCCTCGAGTTGAGTTGCGAAAATTGCAAGGCGAGGCAAAGCCGCGCGGCTTAAGTGCAGCAAAGAAACGCAAAGGAGAACTCATTGCGGTGCTTATTATTTTTGTATTTTCGCGAGAAAAAAAATTAAGTTTACTGCTCAAGAATATTGTAAGCATTGGCTTACGAATCAAACTTTTGCCTTATAGATCGCCAGGCAAATGTTAATTGCATTTGACGCCATAAAATTAAATTTCAAATGAATTTATTGCAGCAAAATTGCCCAGCAACTAGTTATTATATTACTATCGGAATTCAAGCCAAAGTCGAGACTGATTTATTGCCATCAACTCCAAGTTTTCAATCCACTCCGCAGGCCAATTATGCTTGCCAGCAGCCTGTCAAAACTTCCATATTTATCAACACTTTGCGCCGTCACTCAGTCGATTTAGTTTGGCAAGCGGTGGCTGCCATCATTGTTAACCATGCCAGGACTTTAAAAGGAGCAAAGGATTGCCTGCGGCTTGGCATTACGCATTCATGCTCCGTTCGACATATCGATAACAGGCACTTAAGTGCAGGACTTAACGTCATGCATAATAAACTTTTGCCATGGGTGGCGAAAGAATGCGTTTACGCATAGGCGGCCCTAGACCCGGCCACATATTTGGGCCCTCATTTGGGCCTCAATTAATAATGTCTTAAAGGCCAGATGGCCGTGTGCATAAACACATCCATAAATTGTTCAGCGCAATTACGTTTCTGGGCTTTTTGCCGCCGGCCCCCGAGGAGAAGTGTGTTTGTTTCATTTGCTGTTAAATCTATAATGGGCACATTACGCAATCAAGCGGCAAAGCGGCTACATCCTTTGGGATCCCTTCGTATCCAACAGTTCCAAGGAGGCAGCAAATTGACAGATCTATGGGCCAGCCTTTGGGGAACTTCGCTGGCAACTCAACTTCATCTGCAGTCCGCCCTGCAGTGCCACTTACGCTGATAAATGAACGAAATTGCCACATGCTTTTTACGCCATGCGACAGGGCTATAAATATGAAATTTTAATTAATTGAATGCCATTATGGAGTTAGCTTTTTGCTATCGCATGAATCACGCACGAGCACACTAAGCACTTGATTTCAAAGCGTATTATCCAAGTTCCGTTTGCGGATTTAATTAGCCTGTAATTATGTGACTAATTGATTAGTTACTCGCTCGCCAAATTGTGTGCATGGGTATGTGTTTCGGTAAATACAATATATTATTTCATTTCCGGCTCACGATTCCATCACTGTTGCGTTGAATCTCGGATGGATGGCCGACAATTGGCGGACGGAACGGCCATTGCAAATAATCGTAAATAATTGTGAATAACTGTTGAATGGGCAGCTGCAGCAAAATGGCGTCAACTGTCATTTCCGCTTGTCAAAGCAGAAAAACCAATATGGCGGCACTCTCACTCGCTGGCGTCGAAAAACCGAAGGCAAAAAGGACCTTTGATTAACTGCTGCCAGACGAAACGAATGCAAAAAGCCACCACATGTAGCCGGTGTGTGTTACACACACACACACAGATGCACTTACACTTGCACCCATGAAAGTCTGTGTGTTTGCGGTATTTTAATTCGCTTGCCGCACATTAAATCAATTAATTTATGCGCATAACTTGATAGATTCTATTAAATACGATTAAATGCTTAAACAAAATGCATAATTGATTAATTGCATTTTCCGCCAACGTTGAAATATCTTTCAATTTTCCCAAATATTTCCGCATTGCGGCAATTTATGGTCACTATTAAAATGAGCGAGTGTCGCACATCCGATGAATTGAAATTGATACGGTGGGCTTACTGTGTTCCATCTCGAGGGAATCATTTTTTTCCTCCTTTTTTCTGCCACCGCACAAAAGTTGCCGGGGCTTAAAGTTTCCTCGGAAATAAAAATAAATGAAACGTTGGCCTACTTTTCGGCTCTTCGCATTTGAATTGCATATGAATCTGGCGGGGAGGTCAAGCTACATAATTCATATTCATAAGCAGGTCCAAGGATCTCTACATTTCTTGCGGTGGTGACATCATTTAAAGGAATTTAAAGGAAAGGAAAATCCTTCTCAAAAAATACATATAATGTAAAGCTGGCAAGTGCGACTTCTTTGTGTAGAGCTTTTCCAAAGTGTAAATTCAATAAATTCACATCAAGAACGGCGCAAGTCAAGTGGCGCAGAAAAAAATGCTTGGATCATAAATTGTTATTTAGAACTGCTTTATCGCCTGTCTGAATTTTGAAAGTCGCATTTGCCTGACCCCAGGTAAATGTCATATTATAAATATTTAATATTTCAATTATGCAGCCGCAAATGATAAATTTCAAATGTATTCCACCCCCGTTTCCGTTTCCGCTGCAGCGACCCCAACATCCGCTCACACACACACACACACACACAGGCACCCACACTAAGGGCGTTGGAAGTGCATACAATGTGGGTCACACGAATATGTCTCAAGCTGTTCGAGTTGTTGACGTTTTCAGCTGGCCCTGAATAATTTAAGCTCAATGGGGCAACATAAAAACTGAAAATTGACCGCACTTAAAACGGGCGGCGCACTAACACTACTGCCACTCAAAACGCACACACACATACTGGTTTACTGGGGTACATAAAATACAATTTAAATATTTAATTGCGAGCACAATTTAAAATCGTGTTAAAGCAAAAGGCAAAGTAAAAGCCATAAAAAACGTGCCATAGAGCAAATTGTTGCCACAACCATGTTATTATAGTGCACTGCAATGCTAAGGGTATATGCAACTTCCTGAACGTTAAAGAATAATAAATAATGTAAATTCAATGACTGAAGTAAAAATGCATAGAAAATTTTGTTTTTATAATCTTGTACGCAAGTGCAACTACAAAGTTTGTAAATTAAAGTCAAGAGAATTCTTTAGAATTAAATCAATAACTAGACAAACTATCATTAGATAGTTACTTGCATATTGAAATAGATTCAAGTTTTAAGGACAATTACTCTTCCAACCAACCACACAAAGTACTAATCTCACTTTTGAGCTGCCTGCACATTTTGTTTTCCTGTTGTTTTTTTTCCCCTGTGTTTTGCTTTGTGAGCTGCTGCATGGCCTGTGGGCAAAAATAAATTGCATAACAACTGGGGCCGAGTTAATGAGCATTTTTAATGCAAATCATTTGCCCAGGGCCACACTTTACGCGTATGCGGGGTGACCAAAAAGGGGGGGGGTTGTTAATTGTCTCCTCTAGCCCTCGGATCCTTTGGGGCGACACAACACATGGAGGACATGGAGCCAAACCACGCACACAAAACACATAATCATATGATTGCCAGCTGTTGCTGTTATGGCGTTCTCACGAAAATAAAAAAATATATATATGGAAGCCCATGGTCCCCGCTTCTTTTTGTTCCCCTTTGCCAGCCAGCCGCCAGTCAGCGTATATTCATTTAAATTTCAATTTATACTTGACTCGCTTTATGAAGTTAAGTGTTGGCAGGAGTCCCTGCCATTGCACATCCTTTCAACTGGATTCCCCACATTCAGGACTCTGCACTCATCACCCGGATAGCTGGCGAATGTCTGTAATAAGATATGATAATGCCGCTGCATCTCTTGCCAGTTAATGTTGTGTGCATTTCAGTTGGTTAAGCTAAGTACCGCTCACTATGCAACCCCAAGTCTGTTGGCTGAGGATATGTATATGTCTGTACATGTGTAACTACTATGCTCCCAAGTGAAATGAGATAACTGCCTTCGTTTCTGGGGGCAAGGGAATATGTTTCCTGGTATTTAAGCACAGCAGTTAGTTAGGTTCTATTAGGAAAGCAATAAGATACTTGTTATCAAGAAACGAAAAATCTACGTAAGACAAGGGATAATCATTAGCAAGCAAATTTGATTTCATTTGGAAAACAGCATACGCTTTTCGTTGAAAAGAGCATCAAGTTGGCAAGGCAATCAAGGAAATTGTCAGCCAATCTCCAACGTTCAACGTGAACTACAAAACCCTTTTCACGTTTTCATGGCCGGCAGGTACTCGATTATGATTCCCACAGCTCCCAAGCAATTATCGTTTGTCGTTTATCGATAGCCATTTGCCATTTAACAGGATTACAATTTGAAACATTTGTAATGGACAATAAAAACTAATTTCGTTTCACTGGCATACACATGCGTAGAATGAGAAAGCCATGGAGGGGATTGAAGCACTTCTGATGGCCAAACAATCTAAAGTCAACAGATTTACCTACCCATATATGAACGAGTATATATGCCCATATATATGTGCTATGCATTTTTCACAGCCCAAAGAAAAATCCGTTGGATTTCAACCGGTTTTTTGTCCAGGTTTTGTCCATGCCCAAGTCAGAATCCAATTAGTAGACAAAACAAAGTAAACAAATGCAAAATACAAGAACAATGACAAGAACAAGGAGCAGGACAAGGAGACAAGGAGACGAGTGCAAACAGAAACGGATGGACACTTATGGGCCATGATAATAATATTAATTCTCCGGTTCTCCGGCACCACAGTGCGTATGAGCAATGCGATGGGCCCCTTTCAAGCCAAACGAAGGGCTAGAAAACTGAGAGCAGGTGGAAAATAGAAACGACAGTGACAAATTTCAATTAAAGTGTTGCAATAACAACAGTTTTGTGGCAAAGGAAATTAAAGGACAAACACGTGTGCCCGACACATACCCATGTTGTTTGCTCCCTCTCTCGCTCGCTCTTCATCCATCCTGTCATCCATGTGTGAGTGAGTGAGTGAGAACGAGTGTGAGTGAGCGAGGGCAACAACAATTGACAGCAACACACATAAAAGCTTTTAAATCTTAATAAATCTTGCATACAATTTAAAAAACACCAAATAAAAACGAAAGCCAAAGGAAATAAAGCAACAGTCGAGGTAGAACTTTTCATGGGGGACTCCTTGTGTCTGCATCTGTATCTGTGTGTGTGTGTGCGTTTCCGCTTTGCAGGCATTCTTTTTGGCAACTGCCATGGCAGCTGAAGTTGACACGACACCGTGAGGATGGGGATCCTTCCGACGGTCCTCCGTGCCGCGGCCCAAAAATAGCAGGCGGCTCAAAGACATCGCGGTTGCATTCTCGTACTGTCACAGCTCGGATTGGGATTGTTTGCTGGCACACTGAGCGAAAAACTCCGCTTAATCCCAGTCAACTTGCCCAGTTGTAGTCCGATGTAGCCAAGATGTAACAAATATACCATATGAAATGCTAAATAAATCATCTAAAATGCATTTTACCAAATTTTACCACACACAGGCACAATATTTTCGCGCAGTGCATGTGTATATACAAGCCCCCGGTCATGTGTGTTTGCGTATCGCTCACCTTGGCAACATCTCGTAAATGTTGAACTGTATCTTGGGTATTTTCAGTCGTGACTTTCACCCCCCCCCCCTCCGTCGAATATTCTCCGCTTGGACTCATCAGCGCAAACATAAATATTTGAAATTTTATGCAATTTTTTAAGGTTGAAATCTAAATAAAGAATATTTCGGGGTAATCCCTCGTCATGGGTAAACAACTCTTCTTATTTTGGTGGGGGTGGTGGTATGATTGTGTGCGTGTGCGTTTCAGTTCGTGTATAAATTTTCCGAACTAACTGCGTCACATTTTGCATAAGTGATGAGATCGATTTCCGTCGATGTGCGTGATGGCGAAGAAGCAGAGCTTTATAAGAAGGAAACCCCCATGAAAGAAAGGAACGTTCCCCCCAAAGTTTCGAAGAGAAGAATCTGAGGCTAACGAAAGTTGCCAAAGATTTTCAACAGTTATTGCTAGTTGGGGGCCACAAAAGTCGGGGGTGGGGGTTGTTACTGGGGGGTGGTAGGTTTGCTGTCGGCTCCCTGAAAAGCGGGATCCTACAACAATGTCTTCGTGTGTGCAGCAGCAAGCACTGGCAGCTGAAAATAAGCCAAAAGTGCCATAAAATGTTTGCACAGACTTTTCCGGGAGTGGAGTTGGTTTTTTTCTTCTTTCCTCTTCCAATTTCACCCCCCCCCCTGCGCTTTTCCTCTATGCCCTGCGCCCTGCTTATTTACGTTTTTACCGTTTTTATACACGTCTTTTATTTGGTTCTTGGCGGGTCCAAAAACCAAGCTAAACCGTAATTTTTCTTCATCTTTTCGTCGTCCTGTTGACTTTTTGCCGACTTTGTTTTCCTTTGCCAAAAGAGAGAGAGAATGCAATTCAAGACTCTAAAGGGTGCCACAAATATTGGGGAAAAGCCACAAAAAGAAAACTCAATAGTTGTTCGGAATGAACATATAACTTTGACAAGATTTGTGGCGTTGATTCGGAAAATAGTCTGTTGAAAGCCAACCCATTACAATGCGCATTTACAATGGAGCTTTAAATTAAATTGGTAATATTAAATTGAAAGCACATCCCAAAAAACATGACAGCTAAATTCATTAAAAATATAAATAACCACAATTTGCGTGGAAAAAAAAGGAACACGGAAAATCCTACGTACAACATCAAAATGTAAACTGTTTAAATTGGATTTAAATCATAACGATATAAACACAAATCGCTGCTTAAACTGAAATTAAATCCTAATTGAATAATAATAACGAGCATTTGAATTAACTTCATCACCATGCTGCTGAACATGAACGAGAAATATTTTAAAACATAACTTAGTTGCCAGCAAAGGAAACCCGAAAACTTGAGCAATTGAAAACCATATATAATGCCACTCAGCAATTTGAAACATACGAAAAACCCCTCGAGTTATTAGCGCTGATTTAAAGTCGAATAACTCAGTGCTTCTATGCTGAGAAAAAGCTTAAAGTGTAATTCAAACCGACACGGCGATAATTCATCGGATGACGAAAAGTAGGGAAAATCCCTTTGGGGCAAACTGTTGCTTTTGCTTGTTCGGTTTATTGTTTAATTTCAAGTGCGACACTAACGGCAGCTTCCACTTGCCACGCATTTTGTGCGGATAGCGCCGGACCCACTGAATCTTGTATGATTAGAGCACTAAACTGCAGCCACAGTGGGGTTAAGGGGGCGCTTCGGCGGGTTAAGGGTGGCTGGAGCAGCACACATGACACATAAAAAGCAGCATGGAACTGCCCTTAACGAGCGCATAAATCTTTAACTGCCCCACCCACCATTATCCGCCCACAAACTTACCCACACACACACACACGAGTGCATGTGCTTGTTTGTTTGTCTTGTGCAGTTTGCTGTTGTTGGTGGGCCAGTGTTTCGGTTGGGCGGTGGGTGGTGCTTAGTGGGTGGTGCCACTGGAACTCTGCTCCTGTGAGCTGAACAAGAACTTTGCTTTATTTGTATTCTAATGCCAGCGCAAAACTAGGATTTGATGGAGAAACTAGATGGCTAAGGTGGAACAAAGGAGTTTAGGTACATTAACTAAAATCATCTTACCTCCTCAACAAATATAATCTATCATTTAAACATTTTAACTAGCAAACGAAGTATACTTTTCAACAAAGAATCCCAACTTATCTCTAAGCCTGTCCAGGAAGTTTTTATTATCATCTTAAAGAGAAATTCCAATAGGAAAGGATAAATTGATATATTTGAAAAATTCTTTTGAGTATTTCCCAAGTCGACTACATGTCTTCAGTCCACAACTTATTTACTTTTTGCTATAGCACACTTCTTGGCACACCACCATTAATTTAATATGCAGCGCAGTAATGCATGCCTACCCACACATACTCACATATACACACATGAGTGTGCGCGTGTATGTGAGTGTGGGCATGCAACTTTAAATGCTTATTTAATTGTGTTAAGTGTCATTTACACTCGTTTTTCCTACCCCTTCGCGCCGAAGTTTTGCTCCATTGCAGCGCCATTTTAGCGGCAAAAACTTTTAGCTAACATTTTAATTTATGTTCTACTTGCCACGCCCCCATTCGCACAAAAGAGGGGCGGACGATGCGGTGCTGTTCAGTTCTCGAAATTAGTTTTAGTGCCGAAAGTTGGGGAATGTCTTCATTACGCGAAGATAAACGCCGTCATTCATACGAGCATATACATATACATCTCTGAGAATACACATACATATATAATTGTGTCTCTGTGTGTGTGTGTGTGTGTGTGTGTGTGGTTGAGTGCTTGTATTGCTGCTTTTCTTTTTGGGATTTCCTTGGGTTTTTAGCTTTGGCTTTGAGCTGGCTCATATTTCCCTATGCCATTCTTGTCTTTATAATGCTTCCCGACTCTATTATTTTTCCTTCTCATTTTCAATGGCTTTTAAGCACAGAAAGAAAATTGTGTTAATTGTTCAAGGATATTTGTATATTCAGGTTTGAAAGATATGTATGGGAATACGAAAAGTGGAACCAATAAATCGGGGAAGCCATAGAAATAATTTGTTATTTATTCTTAGCTAAACTAAATTCCTTCTTCTTGGTTTGAATTTTTTCCTCTGCACTTCAAGTTTATACAATTTTATCCCGCATGTGACGTAAATGCCAGTTGCATCAGTTTTTTTTTTTTTTTTTTTTTGTGGGAGTAAAGAAGGCAAATCGCTCAACTCTAATAAGAATTTGTTGGCCATGTTGTGTTGCCATTGGCAGTGGAAAGTTGATAAGTGACTTATTGAAAAAGTTCCCTGCCCCGGAAAGTCAGCGAAGTTCACTGGTAAGTTCATAACTTTTCTACGTTTTTTTAGCCAGTTTCTAATATTGATTCCAAGCCCTTTTAAATGGCTGTGTCGTTTATTTTGTTATCCTTTTATGCTTAGTTAATGAACTCCCACAGGAAGTATACAGATTTCTGAAGTAGCTGCGTATTAATTCCATTTCGAACAATGGAAACTTTTCATATTTAAATCCTTTTCTCTTTGCCTTCACTTTTGTTTTCATTTTCCATCCTTTTTCTGCGATTATCTTGGCAATTGTTTCTGCAGGTTGCACGTAACTAACAGTTGGGTGGGCAGTTAAACAGCATTAGGCCAGAGCTCTTGGCCCTCTAATTTGTTTTGCACATAAATTAAAAGGGCAAGGTAATAAATAGCGGCTCATTAAGCACACACACACACACACACACACACACATAGGCGGACTTAAACAAACCGGAAGTGACAGCGCCAGAGAGATGGCCATAAAATGAACTTCCGCCGGCGGAACTTTTTCGTCGCCACGCCCCCTTTCAGCTACGCCCACTGGCCAATCGCTTATTTGCCTATGCAAATTGTTGTGCATTAAGCACACACACATACACACTCTCTCTCACACACACACACACTTAAACGGCAGACAAAGCTAGCTAATTCGCAACCGCTAATTACAAATCCAGCCTTGTTTCATCCTTCTTGGTTTCGCGCTTATACGTTTCTTGTGTAAATTTTGCATTAATTAGCAATTAAAATGCATAAATTACTAATGACATTAATTAAAAATGCAGCAATAATATATTTTAAACTTGTTATTCAATGCTCACTTTACTGCACTGTACAAACGTAACCCAGAAAACTGAAATGAGCAGGAAAAGGATTTCATGTTTAACTATTAGTCATGATTTCAAAATTTATTATACTATTATTATACTTTCTTTGTTTAAAGATCTTTCCAAAATCTAAACATTCTATAAGAAATTTTCTACGACACCTTATGAGCACACATTGTGTGCTGGACAAACTTCAATTTGTACTTCTTAGTTTGCCCAACAATTTGTTGACTGGGTTAAGCCGAAACAATTGTTGACATATGCTGATGACTGTGTCCATGTTTGGTCTTTTTCACCTGTGTGCGTGTGTGTGAGTGTGTGTTGGTTAAGGCAAACACCGGCTAATGTACACATCACCTGTCTGTGTGTGTGTGTGTGTGTTTGCGCACAATATACAACCAATTGATGCTAGCACACACAAATATGCGTTTATATAAATTACAATTAATTGAGTACATTTCAGTCGAGGCGAGCCAAGTTAAACAAGTGAAATGGTGCGAAATAATTTGCTGCAACCCGATACCAAGTGGCTGCTGGATATCCGGCAGTTGATGATAAGCAAAAACTAATTAAATGTTGTTTATGCAAAATTAAATGCGAAAACGAATATTGCGCATACGCCCGGTGGGACGGAGTCAAGTCGAGTAGAAGCCGAGCTCGTTGGCAGGCAAGGCAATGCGAAAGGCTGAATGGAAATATACTTTTGTCACGTTCATAATTACATAATGTATTATGCAGATTTTGCATAACAATTTGGCAAGGAGCAGGAGCCATTCCAAGGAATACCCGCGGGTCCTTTCCCACTTCAACGTCGCCTGCTCCTCTCTTCACCGCCGGCCCCCCCCCCCCCCTCCATAGATGCGAAACAAGGGGCAACTGTCGACAGCAACACAGTGCAAAAAAAGTGCAAAAGTACTGTGCTAATGGCTGAAGCACTTCCTCCTCCATTTCTGTCCTGCTTTTCGCCTTATCTGTGGGCGGAGTTAACTTCACTGAGGTTAGGATTGTGCACAGACACAAAAAAAAAACGGGCCATTTAATTAGGGGAAATACAAATTAAACTGCTATCTATGCATCTATGAATATTTATCATATCTAGCTGTAAAGACTTTAAATATTAAATTAAAGTGCTACAAAATATTGTGTATTGTATTTGAGCATTTAATGTGTATACATCACAAACTTGCAGTGTAGAACTCCGCTCGTAATGGCAGGTCAAGTGGGTTTGGCCCACAGGGCTAAAAGTGTAAACGAAGTTGCAGCCATCGTCATGAGGCACAACTTAAGGCTGGCTTACGCCACGTAAGGCGATACTCCTGCTGCTTCGTCTTTTAATGGGACTGCAAGTTATGAGTAGTTACGAGCAGTGAGTACTGAGTACAGTGAGAGTAGTGAGTAGTGAGTAGTGAGCCATCGTAGTTCCAGGTGGAGTTAATAAAGAATCCAAGTACCATAGTCTGCAATTGCCAACGCGAAGATGAGCGCGTAAAGTGCGTGGCATTAAGTTGCAAATGGAGTTAGACCAATTACGTACAAGCATATTAGATGAAAAATTTTTTCACTTGATTTCGAAAGCATAGCTACTACATATTACTCACTACATATTTCCTTAATATAGTATATGCATATGCATAGTAGATTTGAGAATCGTGTTTTAATACATTTAGCTTGCAGAAGAGGGGAAACTTGTTTGTATGAAACATACAAGAGCCAAAGGTGTTGCAATTTTAATGCCGGGTAAATGCACAGCTTAAAAATTTCGCATGCTCATTTTCGGAACCCATTTCGTTAACGGCATGCCCTCACGTAAGGGATCATGGCCAGCGTAACGTAAGGGAAATTTCGTTGGAGAGAGATGGGATGGCGAGGGAGGGATGGGGAGGGGTTGGCGAATAAAACGCCAGATTTTCATGCAATTTGCATATTTTTGCAGCCACAGCAACTGAAACTACAGCGAAAAAACACAGGGCAAATCGAGGCTGAGGAAAATGAAACGAAAGCAAAGCAACTCACGACAATTTTGTCGCGTTGCCCAACACTGGTCGGCAAAAAAAAAAAACGAACCAACAAAAAATATACATAAGATATAAGGGGGCGTGGCGGGAGAAGTGGGCGGCCATGCATATGCAAAAAGTGCAGCAACAGCAACTGGAAGCGCTGGTAACAAAAAAAAAAAAAGAAGTGGAACTACAACTACAAGGATGATGATGACGCCGCCCACGTCGTGTCTTTGTTTTATTAAGTAGTTCTATTATTTTTCCCTTTTTGCCGCTCCACAAAAGCAACAACGACAACGTTGCCAAGAAGCAAACTTTGTGTTTTGTTGAAATATTTTAGGCGGCAGCAATTTCTTGCACTCCTCTCGTTTTTCGTACCCAGTAATCGTTGCATTTTTGGGGCATATCGTGCTCACATACACCTCTTTTATTCAACTATATTAAGATATAGGTATATAGTATAGTAAAATATACTATAGCAATAGTTGAATAAGTCATTTGAACACTTTATTGCCCATTTAGATGGGTACTTTCAGATCGACACACCTACTATATCTTTCCTTCTTTCTTGTTATTTGTTCTGCTGTTGTTAACACAAAAGACAAAGTAGCACAAATTTCCAGCCAGGGAATTGGGTGGTTAGTGGTGCCAGGGGATCGTCCTTTTCGGTGGACGGGCGGTGCCCAGTGGGTGGCGGCTGCATCTTAGACATGCATGCCACTAGGCTGCAAGTAGAATGGAGCCGAATGAAAGGGTTTTCGGGGGCGAAGACACAGAGTCAAGAACAAAAGAATCAACGCTTAACACAATTTTTGCCCACCCATCCCCATGCTTTTGAGTCCTCTGGGTCTCTGAGTTTTCCGAGCCTTCCATTTTTCCATTTTCTTCACTATGTGTGTGTGTTGGTGTGCTGGCTTGTTTTTTCCCCTTTTGGTGTCACCGCCAGAAATAGTGTTTGTCCCACTTGGGAGGCCTGTTCCACATGTTGGCTAAGGACGAAAAAGGAGGCGACACGAGGATGTCGCTGCTGCCTCTGCTTTTGCTGCTTCTGCTGCTGTTGATAGAATTTATTTAGTTATGCACACCTTCATTTTAAGTCCTTTTACGTGTTACACGAATACACTTTTAAGTGCATGTGTGCATGCAGCACAGCCCCTCTGAATTTTCCACCACCACCCTCGGCCGCGAAGTTTTCCCGCAACTGCTTTTGGTGTCACTCTGAAATCAGAGCTAAAAACAAGAAGAACAAAACGTTCCGAGGAAACCCCCAAAGTTTATTGACATCTTGGCTGGCGGCAGACGAGACGAAAAAAAAAAGGCAGCATAGAATCCAGATATGTTACTCTATTTCATGTAGGTGCTTTAAACGAGTCTCTACTGTACCATTATATTGTATGTATGTATTTCAGCTTATAAAAAGTGATTTTCTGTGCCTCTCTGGCGTTAATTGGGGAAAGTGAATAACGAGTCACGGTCAGTGGGGAAAATCCAAACAACTGGGCAATCCTATATACATATGTACATACATATGTATGTAAATACATATATACAACACATGGACTCGGTTATACTGGCGAATATATGTACGTGAACGAGGAGCCCAGATGAGCGTTCATAATGTGTGCTTAATTATCGCAGAGATATATTTCATTCCACCCACTCACACACACACACACACACACACACACGTACATTTATATTACTGACCATGAAGGGGGCGCAGCAGCATTGGGTTAAATGGGGGCGTGGCTGCAACCTGTGTTCAACTTTGTTTAATGTAAGCAAGTGTTGCATGCAAATATTTGCACCTGGGGGGTGACTTTCACTCCCGCGCACAGCAAATGTTTAATAATTTAGTAGGCCATCTAGCACCCCGCATGAGATTCGTATTTTCGTAGTTTTCTTAATTGCTAAAAATCACATATGTGGCATTGCGGTTGAGGTGACATTGGTGTGGCACATTGTTGGCTACTCTTTCCCCCCCCCCCCCCCCCCCCCCCGACAGGTGGCGCTTGACTTTGATTTTTGCCGGTCACTTTTGGGGTAACCGCACAGAGCCCAGAACCAACAAACACTCACACTCACACACACACACACACCGTTTGAAAGTTTTCAAAGAAGTTTGTTTAGCTAATATTTGGGAATTAGTTCAAGTGGGGTACGGGAATTTAAGAAATTCGAACAGAGAGGAGGTGTTGGCTGCTGGAAGGTTGTGGGGAGGGGGTGTGTGTCTTATGAATAAGTTATGCCAGAAATGCTTCAATCTGCTTATTGTTTACGGGATCGAGGGACGAGGTAGGCCACACTGCTTCCACTTCGGTTCAATGTTTGTCTCAAATATTTGCTCATTAAACATTCAGTGGCCTGTCGGGCAAAAGTTTTGCTCCTGACTGCTGCAAAATCGGGGAAAAAAGGGGCCCAAATGGAGCGGCCTAGCAATAAGGAAATTGCATTCAAGATTTATGGCTTTAAAATCGGTCAACTAATGCCGTCAAGAATGCGCTACACTTTCACATTCATCGGTGTTTTTTATACTTTATATATTTCCTATTGCATTTTATTACCATTGTTTAAAAGGTACATACATATTGTATGTACATACAAACACTAAAATACAATCAACTGCTATTTTGGGGGCTAACAATCTTGACCAGATGTTGTCGTTCCGGTTACTAATGTAATGGAAATAATTCTGACATCGAGACGAACCGAAAAACGAGAAATACTTATTTATGAGCCAAAACTCGGACTGCAGAAAACAATGCCAACAACGATTGCATAAGCCAAGGCGATTTTCCACTGGCATCCCACTGCTTTTGTAGGCGCTTCAACTGGCTGGCTCAACTTGTGAAAATGTGGAAAATGCTCTGCTCGTGCTCTGCTCTTTCTGGCCCCAAAAATCCCGCTTCCATTTTAGGGGGTTCCCCTGTGTGTGCATGTGTGTGTGTGTGTGTGTGTGTGCACAAAAACCGTGAGCAACATAAACAACAACAATAGCAGCAACAAGAAAGACAGCGGCATAAACAACTGACGTCTCTAACCGAACAGAAAATACGATACTGTGGATGCAAAATACATTATTTCAAAAGATAATAAGCCTAATGAGTATGAATGCATTGCTAATGAATATATTTTCCAGCATTAGTATAATTCTGAAAGCAAACATATCACATATTTCGCATAAAACTGACTGAATATATATTCACTGCATACTTTTATGCACTTGATTTAGTTGAGAATGCCACTGCAGTTTCTTGATTTGCCGCCACTTAAACTTAAAGAATTATAAGGCTGGGCGAATATTTAATATGCAAATCCTCGATGAATTTGCCAATGCTGCCAGCCGTTCTGACCCACTGTACAGTGAAGCAACGAGCGGGTAAACCGCATGCCAAAAGCGGAAGTGGCATTGTTAAGCGGTTTATATGCCACATGTGCGTCTGCCAGCGTCTGTGTGAGTGTGCTGGCATTGGTAGTAGTGCCCAGCCTCCGTCTGTGTTAGTGTTAGTTTGTGTGTGTGTGTGTGTGTGTGAGTGTGTTTCCATGACTACGGCTGCATGCGTGTGTGTATGTCTGTGTCTGTTCATCCGTCTCCCGTTGTTGTTGGTGTGCGTTTTCATGCTAAGCACGTATTTCCGGCATAGTTTTTGCACTCGTTCTAGCCGCCTTTCTCCTTTAGGCCCGTTTTGTGTCTCCATTTGCGTGCGTTATGCCCTCGACCGCACTGATTCGGTATAACCTTTCCCAGTTTCGGCAGTTCGCCGCACAGTTTTCGTTGGCTGCCATTAGCTTATCCAGTTTGGGCACTTGGCTTCGGTGATTCCAAGTTTTGCCACAACTCGCATCAAGCGTGTATTTATGATGGATGCAGGCATTTTGCCTCCGCAAAGTGCATCGAGCTGCTAAATTGCGCAATGATTCCCACTGACTTGGCATGAGTTGATTTACCAAAATAAAATCGAGCAAGCCATGCACAGCGAGAAGAAGTTACCAAGATTGTTTTCGTTCACTAAGCAACAACTAATAAGCAATGGGAAAATAACAATTGGCATAACTATTTATATTTTACATAACTATTTCTTTCTGTGTAAACAGCCCTCCTCGAGGCGAGCGCGTGTTAGAGAAGAAAAGTCCGTCATCAAAATAATCTTGCCCATCGAGCAGCTGCAATTCATTGCACACCCGAGTTCAAATATAACGCATACGCCACGTCTGCCCGACGGAGGATATAGAAATATGGTTTCGAATTCCAAGCAAAAAGGCATAAACAGCCGCATAACTGTCTGGATGAGTGCCGAATGCCATAACAATAAATCGCAGTTGATTCAATTGATGGAGCGGAGTTGAGTAGGAGCTGAGACAGCCAGCTGCAGAATTCCCTTTGCACTAACTAAATTCAAACACTTAACGCCTTCTGGCAGATGCCAGCAGATACCCCTTAACCCTTGACCCCTAACCCTCTGTCCAGCGTCCGTCCACTTCTGACATTCCGCTGAAAGCGAAACAGACCGGACGAAAAAAAGGAGAGGAAATGAAAAAATGCCGAACCGAAAAAAAAAAAGAAAACAATAGGGAAAAAATCCACTCAATATTGCTTGCAGCTGAAGCCCTGAAGTCGAAAATAAAAAGAAAAACCCGTCCAGACACAAAAGCCAAAACAGAAAAGGCCAAGAACAAGAGCAAAAAGCTAACATGTTCCAGCAGCACTATAATGCGCAATATAATGATATACTTAATTTAAATATATATCAAGCGTTTAAAGCGATCTTTTGGTGAAATATATTGCATATTTTCACATCCATCTGCATAAATACAATCATTTATAACTTTGATGCTGCCATCTTTTTTTCTTATTCAACATGCAATTATAATTGAAAACCTGTCGAATTTTTTTTTGATTTTCAAATATATGTAATTAAGTGTTTTGTTTTAGAACTATATCAATCACCGCTGCTGTGCGTTTGACTGTTTCTGTTTGTGTGTGTGTGAAAGATTAAGAGTTTTCATCGCTTTGGCAGGACTCGAGGGAAATATATGCCCTCGAAGGCAAACGAGAGTTGAACAAATGTTTTGACCGGCGGCAGAAGTTGAAGAATGGATTGGATTTTTTGCACTACAGGATGGCTGAATAATTCTAAGCTGCTTTTTCGTATCTTTTAGAAGCAGATGCAAACTCAATATACTCAATATAATTGGTATTGCATTATTATTTATTGCATACAATAAATAGCCTGCTTGATTTCTTCTTTTTTTTTTTGGCAACTGCACTTCCCATTCGCTGTATTTATCGCTCATTTTAAATTGTGGCATGGCAAGACAATTTCATTCGGGGTCACCACTCAGCTGGCGGTCACCAGAATACCAGAGTTTAGTGGACGCGGGCAATGCGGGGAGGGTGGGGCAAGAGCGCGGGTAAGGGGCGTGGGAAAGTGTTTCCATGTGTGCATGTCAGCCAGTCACTCGACCAGTCAATTAGCAACGGACGCTTTTCAATTACCGCCCCGCAAATCGAACAGAGGCAAACTTTCCGGAATGGAATGTGGCCGAAAGAGCAGGACGGCGATAGCATAGAGTTGGCCAAGTCCGAAATCCAAATTTACATTTGTCACCAGCTATGTGGGCCAACACAATATGTGCCAGGCCGTTAAGTAATCGGAGGCTGTTGAGGAGGTCATCGGCTAATGTCCTTGCCCCCTTTTGTTTCTGTATCTGTGCGAATTATGAATCCTTTTGTCCAAACACCAACACCCCCTTTCCACCCCTTGCTGTCCTGTGAAATGCGGGGTCGGAAAAAGCCCCCTTTGAGGGCGTGGCTAATGCTGATTGCACACAGATGGCAGGCATCGCAATCGGACTTTTGTGTGGTGGCAACAAGCGTTGTCCAATTTCGAGGAAAAATCCATTACGAATACCCGAATGCGACTACAACCACTGATCCATCCATTTTCAGGTTGTGTTCACTTGGCAACTTTGGTCATTGCAATCAAATGTATTAAATTATTGCATTATTGCAAAGTGTGTACTTAAAGTTTATGTTAATGCTATTAGGAATTGAGAGCTCACTAAATGTGAATAATTTCAAATATTTTGTATTAACTTGTTTGCATTTCAGATTATTAATTCAAAGCGGCTGGCATATTGTGATGGAAATGGCGGACATTATATTTATATTCACACCTCACCTTTCAACTCACGTTTTTCTTTTTTTGTTTTGTTTTTGGGAATCCCTTGCAGCGTAATAAACAACCAATGGGCCCGCCAATTTTCTCATTAACCCATTACGACGACCAATACTTTGTGCGTCATTTTAAATTGGGTTTTTTATTTTGAAATTCTTTCGGGGTAATTCAATTACGGGCGGGGTAAATCCCTTAATCATATGAATATTCATTATGGCTGGCCAAGCGTGCACATATAGTGTGTTGGCTGGCGGGAAGCGGGCGATTTTCGTAGATGGTTTTTGATGGAGAGAAGGGGCGGGTTTGGGGGGGCGGTGTTGCAAAAGTGGGCGATTCATCGATGCAAATGCATTTACCACACAACTTCCGCCGCAATGGCGGACCATCGACAAAAAGACGGAAGTGCAGATTTCTGACAGCTTATGTGCGTGTGTGTGTGTGCGTGTGTGTGCGTGTTTGTGCGTGCGTGTGCGTTGGCAAGAGGACAACATCCGACATGAGCGTATCTTTAGCATTGTCTGCTGGTGTCAGTGCAAGATACTCCACTCCACATTTTCCCCATTTTTCGTTTCGTTTCGTTTCGTTTCGCCTCTGCATCTTGGTCTGCAAATTAATTGAAAATTTTCCTACGTGCAGTTGTGTGCGTGTGCCATTCGTGTGCGGTTGTCTGTGTGTCTGTGTGTCTGTGTGAGTGCACACGTAGGCCACATTAATGCATGTTTTACAATCGCACACGCCCCGCAATTTCTTGCCGGGCCAACTTTTTGGGGACAACTGTACTTAATGATACTCGCCATAATGCATTTAAAGCATTCGCAATTTTATTGCCAACCAAATGGGCAGGATAATGCCAGGATAACGTCCAAATGAGAGCGTGTGTGTGTGTGGATCTCAGGGCTTACTTTTGGTTGGGCAGCTAAGAAGCTGCGCTAGCAATTTCAAATATATTGAATGGAGTCATCTGAACGTGACTGAAAACTAGTTTTTGCCGTCTTCGCATTGAAGACATATGCTTTTTCCTGCCGATTTGATATCCTTTCATAAAATTGGAATGTACAAACATAATTTCACATAAATATGAAGAATTGGAATAATTTTAGGCTGTTTTAATTAATACAATTTAAAAAATTTTAAGCGAAAAGTGCTAGTAAAAGTGAAATACATTTCACTTTTGAAAGACTTACTCTCAATTAAATGTGTTAATGTAAAAAAAAAAACGCCGAAGAAATTACTATAAATGTTTTAGGAATACAAATTTTCCTGCCGTTCGTTAGGTAATTTTGAAAACTTTTCGACCATTTGCCAATGCAATTTAATGCGGCATTTAAATGTCAATGCGAGTCCTGTTTACTACTTCCGTTATTGTCCTTGCCGTTCGTTTGGCTTTGGTTTCGTTAGTGCTCCTCGGCCAGATCGTTTGCATGGGCAATAAAAAAGTTTTCCCCTCAAAGCACGTGTCCTCCGGGAAGAGGAAGTTTTTACGGCCAGGCCAAAACAGCAAGAGTTCACAAGCCGATGATGGCCATAAGGCCGATGTACAAGAAGGATAACGAACAACGGTACTGCAATTGAATTTAAATGAAAAATCCATTTAATTGCTTTAATTAATGGCACCCCACTCTTGAAATTGGTTCTGTTTAAAGGCTTTTTATCTTGTTTTCGGTGCGGCCATCAAGGAAAAAACACCAACAACATGTGCCCTGTGTAAAGGAAACCACTGAATTTCAATTGAAAATCGATCAGTCAGTGTGTGTGTGTGTGTGTGTGAGGCTGTGTATTTTGGGTATATGTATGTGTGTTATTGCTTGGCTTAAACTTCCGTTCGGCGTTGAAAATTATACTATGAACTTTGCATAGCTTCGGCTTGCTATCTCTCTTTCGGCCCCCTCATCAGCCGTCTCACTCTCTGATGGCTATCGCCATCGCTCTCACTCTTTTTGAGTGGTTTTTCGGTTTTTGTGGTTTTGATTCAGGCAGTGGGTTAAAGCGTTTCTTGCATCCTTCATTCCCTTTGGCAGATAAAAACAATGCGCTGTCTCCATCCCTCTCATTCGACATCCACCTGTCTCTCTCTATGATTCTAGTGCATCGAATTCTGTCTGTGTGAGCAATTGTCGCGTTTATTGATGGAACCGCCGACGTTGTTCTTCTATCTCGATTGAGCCATGAAAAACGTTTCGAGTGCCCACAATGGATAATAGATCCACAAAAGAATGCACAGAAACCAACGAGGCACTTCGGAATCTGAAACATTTCATTTCATTTTTCATTTTTGAGTGGAAATTAACAATTGTACCGACTTTTGTTTTGTTATCAGATAATTTGATGGTTTTTTAGTTGTAACTTCGCAAAATTAAGACTCACGGATACGAAACATACTGTTTTTTGCAGCTGACAACCCAACCTAACGACCCATTACCCTTTTTAGATGATTTGGTAAAAATAATTTTTTTCGATTTTTTCACTTTTTTATAAGGGGTAACATCACGTTTTTTTTCGAAAAATGGTGAAATTTAAAAATTTTTAGCTGGGAATGCCACTTGATAGGAAATTAAGCTACGAATTTAACAAGGTATGGCATTCCACATTTAAACTTCCATTAAAAAAGTTGTACGTAAAATTCTGATACTTTTCTTACTAAAAATCAAGATCCATTTTTTAACCAAAATTAGCGATTTTTTTTATTGGCTTTTTAATTGTAACTTCGCAAAATTAAGACTCACGGATACGAAACATACTGTTTTTTGCAGCTGGCAACCTAACCTAACGACCCATTACCTTTTTTAGATGATTTGGTTAAAATAATTTTTTTCGAAATTTTCACTTTTTTATAAGGGGTAACATCACGTTTTTTTTTCGAAAAATCGCGAAATTTAAAAATTTTTAGCTGGGAATGCCACTTGATAGGAAATTAAGCTACGAATTTAACAAGGTATGGCATTCCACATTTAAACTTCCATTAAAAAAGTTGTACGTAAAATTCTGATATTTTTCTTACTCAAAATCAAGACCGATTTCTTTGTTAATGGATTAATTTTTGTTGATTATTTTGGCTTCTAGTCGACTGAAATTTGAAATCGGATAATCTGCCAATTGGCTGTTGGGTTGAAACCCGGTTATCAAAAGTGGGTGAGTGCACTAACAAAAGTTAAACTGCAGTCTATGCCAGCGAACAATTATTAAGTTATAAGCGATTCGGGTCAGGGCGATCATGTGGCACTCATGAATCATGCAGACACATTGGCCGCACCCCTGTTCAATTCAATTCGAATGGAATCAAATCGAATCCACCGGCAGCCATGACTTGAGCAATTATTGACAAATTGCGGGCGGAGACAAAAGCGATGGGATGGGGCAAGGTGATTCGCAGTTGAGAATCGGGAATGGGAATGGGAATGGGAATTACGTATTGATGGCCCTAAATGCTGACGGTAACTACATCGGGCAATCGCTTCATTACACCTCAAATCGCCCACACATACACGCAAACTCATACACACACACACACACATATGCACGGCGAACACAAAGTCATTTTCCCTGTCAATTGGCCAATCCATTCAATAATTCAGTGCGTGGCCCTAACTCAAATAGTTGCCGTTGCCGTTTCGTGTTTCTGTTGGCTTTATAAATCTTGGCTTAACCCACAAGCCTGAACTTTGGCCGCAGCTAGTTGACCTTCTTTCGTTGCTCCATTTCTTTTTACCCCGCACTTTATTTTCCTTGGGTGCCTCAACACCTTAAGTCAAGTGAAATCAACTGTCATGCAGTTTAAAACAGTTGAGCTATATTTGCTCAGGCGGTATTTCTCACACCGTCACATACGCAGTTTGTGTGCTTTTCCCCTTACACCCTCTCTCTCCTCAGCCCCCCCCCCCCTTACCAACCCACTGAGGCCGAGGTCGTAGGTCATGGTGGGGGGATGGCCACTTTGTTCTCTCATGGGCATAGCGACAGGAAATTTAATTACAAGGCAAAACGTCGACGATATCACGATATAAATACGAGAGATGCAAACGCACATCGAACAGATGCACAGACAGAAAAAAAAGGATGTTTTTCAGGCACAAGGATGCATTTAGAGTTATCATTCTATCAAACTATAATGTTACGCATTCTTCTATTTATATATTTAAGTACCTAAGGCTGAAATAAATATGTAAACGATTATATTATCCTAATAGTTTAGTTGTAGGTTCACGTTAATATCTAAACATTAATGTGACATTTTGAGGGTGACACAAACAGTTGCAATTGTCCTCGGGTATTTGGCCTTTTATCAAGTGGACTTCTGCGATATTTGCAAAAAACTACATGTTAATCGTAAAGGATTTTCCGAAAGTGGGGTTGTGTGGAGCGGAAAATCGAATGAGTTGACTCTCGACTTGAATTCGCCACTTTAGAGCGGGAATATTCCATGTTTCATATGCCAAATAGTATGTCGATAAATTGTGTTTAAATTGCAAATTGCTACAATGGTGTTGCCAGTTGACAAAACCGAAATTCAAACTGGCAGCCGCAATGATAACAAAAGTGGAGCCGAATGGAGGGGAAATTGGTTGAGTGGGACATACCCTTGCGCACCGCAGCCCCACGCTTTTTGGCAATGGCAATTTCTGGTCTCGTTCTCATATTTGTAAATATTTGCATTTTTACGCTTGTCGCCCACTCGAGCGTGTGCAATCGAATTGCATTCGCACACACACTCACTCAACCTCTCACACACACAGAGACACACACACAGATCTGTAGCAGACCTTGTCTGTGAGTGTGTAATGGCGTGCGAACAAGATATCCTTCCGCTTTGCCACCCCATTTTCCAGCCAGAAGGAAAGCAGCAGCGGGTGTTTGACCAACATTTAAATGGACGCTTAGCTCGTTGGTAGTTAAAGAGGAAGGGGGTAGGGAGATTGCGAGTGATTTCAAGAGGAAATGGGGGCTACGAGTGGAAAACATTTCGGAAAATCGTAAGAGCGGCGGCGCAACCCATAGATACCATTAAAATCGGCTGCTGTTTCATAAAGAAAAAATATGAATATTTCGATTTAAATTAAATTAATATTGAAGCTATGGTCGCGTTTGTTTTTTCGAAAAGTTCATTATTCTATAGATTTTATGTTGCATAGTGTCTGTTTAAATAGAGCTGCATTTGTTTTCATACCGATTTGCAACTTACGTGCATTGCAAGTGACTGCCCACAAAAGAGAGTGGCAAAATGTTCGATGTAAATTGGTATAAACTAGCCAAAAATTTCAACTATAAACCTTAACATTGCACATTTTGTGTAACCAAACTCTTTTCGGCTTACCATTGTACGCCAACCATTAATTTGTAATTTCATTTCATTTTATTCGAATGCGTTCGCCTCGTTTGACATTTGCTTTTATTTTATTATTATTACTTTTTTTTTTTGACGCGACCAAAAATTTAATCAATTTCAGTTGAGCTAGGTGCAGTGAATTTTCATTTGATCAAATATTTGCATTTCACTTTAATTAGTTGCAATAATGTTGGACGCCAAATATTCAAACCAATTCCGCCAGCCAGGATAGTAATAATTCACAAGGATTCACCTCTAATTTTGTGCTAATTAAGCACTTTTGCCCGACGATGGGTGTGTGGAATTTTGCAAACTGGTATTTGTTACATTTTATGCAGATTTTTAACAATCATTTGCAAGCAACTTTATTTGTTTAGTCCTTTTTTTTTCCATTCAGAGTTTAGGGAAATGTCAGCGGAATGCAGAGGGGGCTGTGATTTTTCCGAGTGGATTGAGCGGACAAACAAACCGCTCAATTGGCGACCATTTTTCCAAGGATGCCCACACACACACACACACACACACGCACACATTCTCGTGTACGTGATTGTGTCCGTAACAACAATGCATCTACCTCCCCTTTTCCTGCCGGCACTTTGCAAATACACACCATCACATTTTGTAACCAAATCGAGGGGAATCCATTCAAATGCATTCGAAATGAGCTAATTATGCGGGGATCGCATTGAAAGGCAAACACACCAGCAAAAAAAAAATCAGCAAACGAGGGGCGATTGACAATTGACAGAGGGCAATCCCAATTCCCATTTGACTAAGTGAGTACTACTAAAGTGGTACATATTTATATAAAACTAATTATGCACTTTTGAACTGAAGCCATTAATGCTGCAAAGAACCAGCTGGTTATCTTAATCATCATAATACAATACCTTTTCATATAGATTTTCATACTAATTTATCAGTTTCTTGAGACTTTTCAATCCTGCAGCATAATTAGTCTTAAACGGCATTAAACAGCATTTTGGAGTTTTCTTATCGGCGCATTAGGACTAACATATTTTGGTATTTCATTGCAGCTTTTCCCAGCAGCCCCTTCATCATTCTCCGCACCCCGCCGAGTTTGCACTTAATCCTGCTGCCGCTTCTTGTGTTTGTTGCCTAGTTTTTGGGGCAGCCGTTTTGCAGCAAGTTGCCGGCTGACGGCTGCTGCTGGTTGCCCCATTGCCGATGTTGCAAGTTGCTGGTTGCCAGTTGCTGGTTGCCGGCTGCTGATGTTGCTGTAATGCCGTAAGCTTATAGGGCTTTAGTGGCGCTTATCACATGCCACCGGCAGCCGCTGCTTTTTGGCCCGGACCAATGTTTTCATATGCGAAACTATAAAACAACAAAATCAACATTTTATTTTTGCATATTCGTGCTGGCTTTTGATGCTGTTGTTTGCCCAAAATCACCCGCCCCCCCCCCCACCGGGCCACGCCCACCCTTTTCAATCCACCAACTTTGGCCAAACAAAGTCAAAGGATTTTTGTTTGGTTTTTTTTTTGTTTTTGTTTCCAGCATATTTTTTTTATTTGCAACTATTTCGCGGTAAGTTTATAGCGAAAACCGCAAATTGGTATGGTTTTTTTTTGCGAATTTTATTTTTAGGGCATTGTGTGCGCAAAGTTGCCCTAATTGAATAAAAATTTTGTGGTTTATTGGCCTAGCAGCAGTACTTATTTTAGATATTGATTAAAACCAAAGAACAGAGAATGCACAACTCTTGCACCGAAATTGCCACAAAGTTGTGACAAATCAATTTAAATTCATTAATAATTGAATCGCTTAGCTGGTGCGTTTGTAAATGGATTAACCTTTCTCAAAGTGAAAAACATCAATGGAAATGGCCGTGTTCCGGATGCTGCCCCTTTTGCCTCCTCGCAACGCCAGTTCATTAATATATCAAAGCTGTAATCTCATCCAGCAGTGAACCCCCATTTCCCACACATTTTCCACCAGTCATTTTCATCAGTTTTTCCCCTCCGGTTAGCACGTAAAACGCTTTTAAACGGAAACTTATAAACACAACGCGCTAATTATTTTTCGGCATGCCCGTTCTATGTTGCCATCTCTTTTTTGGCGGCTTATTGCCGTCTCCTTCTGCGGGTTGCGTAACAAAATATTCGCGTTGCGGTTGCAACGTATATGGGGGGAAAACTTATTCGCCCATTCGCAACCCACTAAGTTGTTGTCTAATGCCTCCAGACAGACATTTTCATTTTGGCTTCAGAATTTCCCAATTTTCTCTCCTTTGCTCGAGGTTAGAAATTGGTGGTAAAATGGCATATAATTTACCATTTAAAGCCGCTTTAATTATAATGGTTTTGCAGGCAACAACTGTTGTGAAAGAGGTAGTTAAAAGTCTGTTTAAGCTAGAAAAATCATGCCAGCTAAATAGCTTTAATGATAAGCTCTAAATTCAAGTTATTAAATTTGAAAGTTCGTTTAAAACTCAACTTGGTGCTAAAATGTTTGGAAGCCAAATCGATAGGGGAGATTCCCACTGGGATGTGTGAAAATTCCCAACCGTCTTCATAGTTTATGAAGTGTTTTATTCGGGCCATGAGCCATAACTGGCCAACTTGTTGTCCCCGTTCTGCTGGCTGGTCTAGATTCGCGCGAGGGGGGGGGGGTGGTGTATTAGTAGGTTTTAGGGGCTTTTTGGCGGTTTCACGGGCTCAGCGGAGACAACGTGCTCAAGACATTAGCGGGGGATTCCCTTGGCGAGCGCCTCCTCTATTGCTACTTTCCCACCAACAGAGGGCGTTTCTGTGACGGCACTTGCCATTTCCGCTTCCGCTGCACGTACGTGGCACTTGGCCTAACTACTTGCTACACAGATAGAGACCTTCGAGGTCACGCCCACACATACAGCGAGAAAAAAATTGGGTGCAAAGATAGGAAATTCGTAAATATTTACCATCTCTTAAATACTAATTATTAATTATTAAATTACTAGTAATAAATCAAATAAACAAATACTGCTAATTAGGTAAAAGTTAATTATGTGCATTAATTAAGTACAAGATAATAACTGATTTTTATAAAGTTATTCTTTAATTACTATAAATATATTGGCAATAAAAACAAACAAACAATTAATTGATAGCATTTATGTAGGCATTTTTCATTGTGGATGCAACAACACATCTTGTTGTTGCAGATGGTGTAGTATTTGCTGTCGTTGTTGTTGTCAGCTCGTTTTTGGCCCGTCGCTTATTGTAGTTAAGTTTTATGCCGCCATTTTCTTCCGCCTTGCGTGTTGCACGTACTTCGGCCCCATCTCTTTCATGTGTGTGTGAGAGTGTTTTTTTTTTGTTTTTTTTTTTTTGTATCAACATTTCCACTTCCCTGTTGCCTGCACCAACCCATTTCGACCCAATTGCCCATCCTCTCTGTGCTGCACTTAATTCCATTTTCACTTTCTTTAATGATGCTCAATTTTTTGCATCATTAATCTTTAGCGATTTTCAGCTTTGCCACTGACTGACACGGCGTCTCAACGGGGTTTTCCTGCCACTTGCCCATTTTCCATTTTCCACACCCATTTTCCGCCACCCGCAGCCGCCTCCTTTTAGTGGATGTCTCAGCTGCTTGCCCTAATAAGTACGCAACAAAATTTGTAATTACAATTTCAAGATAATTTGCCACAAGTGCTGCGAAAATCTTCATAATTCCACCATCATGGGATTTATGGGTTGAATACTCGTTTTCTTCTCCATAATGTGTGCATGAATTTCAACAATTTTTTAGTATGTGTAACATTTCATTTTACATGTGAATGCATAGACTATTTGTTGAAGAAAGTCTGCTCGAAATAAACCATATACTGCATAGCACATAAATCATTTGCTGCAAAGCACTGAAATTGTATTGAATTTTAAGAAATTACCCCCACCACATGCCACTTGCCACTTTCGATAAATCAATCGCTTAAGAATGTGGCAATTTTATTGAATTTTAAGCTGTTTGCTATTTGTGTCAACTCATTCGAATCGAATGAAAAATGAAGCCTAGGCAGAGGACCTTGATTGATGAACCCATCGATTATTAAATGCCACACTTTGAACTCCTCGCTGGCGATTTTGATGCGGTCATGGCTCGATGGACTGGAGTGCAGGACGAAATTGATTTGATTGCCTTCTCCCCCGTCTTGGTTTCCAATGCGGCGACCGCAGTTCACTGAGTTTGTGGAGGATTCGGGGGGGGATTCGGCGAGTTTCGGGGATCCAGGATCAGTATACTGCCTCCCCGAGAACTTGCATTGTTGATGCTGTTTTTTATTTCATACAATATATCCACTTTGCTCTCGTGCTGCTTCCCGCGTCGGTTTCCATTTTTTGTTTTGTTTTTTTTTTTTGGCTCGCTTGCTCGTTTTCTTTTAACAACTTTTTGCTGCTGTTTTTATTTGAAGTTTGCAATAAAATAAAAGCCACATGGAGCTGGGGGATTAGTGGGGCGGAAAAGGGGGCACGGTCAGAGGCGGGAGCAGAGAGCTTGGCCCGAATGGCCATGGCCCTCGGCCACAGACACGGAACGCGCAACTATAAAGCAAAAAACCTCATTCATATAATTTATGTGTGGCTCCCCAGGGATGGCAACGTGACACGTGTAGCATGACCGGCAATGTCCTGTGGCAACGTGATAGTTTGAGGCTCAGGCACCACGAAAAAAATTGTACAAATTATTATTAATTTTAGTTGCACTCCCTGTATAATAAATTCTGAAGCTGCCATATTGTGTGGAATAAAAGGCAGGCAATGATACTTGAAAACAGTTAAACTTTAAGTGCAAGTATTACGTTTTTATTAACCTTCCACATTGTCTCGCTTCTAAAAATGCAATTTCTTCGATTATATAGCACTGCTTCGATAGCCAAGCTTCGATAGTTATTTTTGATAATCCCAACGAGTATTCCATCTCTAGTCCATTCGCAATCCTAGCCAAGACTGCTCCTGCTTTTACTTCTGCTGGTTGCATTTTATTTTACCATTTCGTTTCGTCCACGCTTGAATTTATGAATTTCGACTCGTTGCCATTCGTTGTCCCCGCCACTCCCCCTCCTTTGCAACGCCCCCAACCCGCCATGTGGCGCATCCATTGTTGGCCCCGCACATATGCGGTTTTATATATTGACACTTAAAATTTATGGGACTTAAAATCTACAAAACGCTGCCACGTTTTGTCCTGCAAAGTTGGTTTAGAGCTCTGGGTTTCAGTTTCAGCGGAATGGAGGAAAAAGAGGGGAGGGTTGGTGTTTCAGGATTGCGTTGGGATGGAAAGTCGGTGGTCGTGCCCCTGACAAAAGCTTGGCGCGCCTTTTGTCCAAATCGGGAGGGGGGCGGTGTTTGGGAGGAGGAGAAGAAGCAGTCAAGGCTGTGAGAAGTCAGTTGACAGGAGTGTGGAAAGTGCAAAAACTAAGCAGCAAATCGTGTGTGAAATTAACCGGCTTGCCGCAGCCAGAACAGCCCTACCCCACCCACAAGAAGTGGTCTTTGAAAAAAAAAAAAAGTACGACAGACACACCAATTGAAATGCCTCCGAATGTGTGCAAAAGTGTCAAAATATTTGTTGCTCTTCGAAGCTGAAAACTGCACTAACTGCGGTGCCAGACTGGCTTATGATGGGTTAATAACCTAAGCTTAGATGCATTAAATTAACAAATATAGCCAAAGGGCTAGTATTGTTCATTTTGCTTATCAATTATCCCTTATCCATTGGCAAACTTAATCTGACCAGACTGTTCCACAACAGCCTTCCAAACTGAGCTGCCAACTCATTTCAAATGCATGCTTCCTCCTGGGTAAAAGTTTCTTTCCTTTCCGATTTCCTTTCTTTCTTTCTTGCTCTGCTAATTAAATATAACTTAAAGTCTATCAAAAACAAATTAATCATTTAACAGCCGCAAATTGCCAGAAGTGCGGCTGCCAGAAGTGGTTACTTCTGGGTGGCAACTTTGGCAAATGGGCGCCTGGGACTGAGACTGAGAGGGCATCAGTTGGATGGCGGCGGTTGCCTTGGTTTATTCAACGGAACAAAAGAAGCCAAGCCAAAAAGCTGGAGGCACTTTCTATTTCATTTTCATTGCTGATTTCATTCAGTTAATCAGCTTATTGAACTTGAGGTTCACTGCCTGGCTGTGGGCCAATCTCCTGGAAAAGCCGGGCTGGCAAAACGAAAAGTTGGCAATTGGGGATTTGGTTTTTAAGCAGTTGCAGCTGCTGCTTTGGAAGAAGAACTCAAATCAAATTCAATTTGCCAGCAAGCGAGCGAGAGAGAGAGAGAGAGAGAGAGAGCTAAAGAGAGAGACAGTCAGATGTGCGCCAGCTGTGGCAACTCTGGCTGGCTCTCGAAGTTCAATTAATTGCAAAATGAGCTGAAGTCGGCTTTACTTTTCGGTGCAAAAAACCAGCAACTACCCACCAATCCTCCGCACATTTCAACCCACAATAATTGTTATAAATTGTGATGGCCAGATTATCACTCACCTGAGTTGGTTGAGTGGACAGCAAGTCGATTTGCTCCTCATGCTGCTGCTGCTGCTGGGCAAGTGCTGCCGTGGGTGTCAGATGTTGCTGCTGCTGCTGTTGCTGTTGCAGCTGCTGCTGCTGTTGCTGCTGTTGCTGCTGCTGCTGCTGAAACTGCTGCTGGTAGTGCTGCTGCTGCTGGTATTCATATTGCTGCTGCATTTGGTATTGCAATTGCTGGTACTTCAAGTGTTGCTGCTGTTGTGGTTGTAGCTGCTGCTGCTGCTGCTGCTGCTGTTGTCCATGCACCATGCAGCAGCAATAGAGAACGATTGCCAGCAATTGAATCGCATTGGCAACACTGCGTGCTGCTTTATTTATTGCTGACGACGGCATGTTGCCGCTCCTCTGCGTCTATGGAGTGGCGGATATGTATCTGTATCTGTACGTATATTCGTATCCGTATCTTCGCTCACGCTATTCTATTTGTGCCAAGTATGCAACACTTTGGTTTGCCGCTGTGTTTTCCTGTCTCTGGTTTCTGGATTTGGATTTCCTCGCCTCCAACAGTTGCAAGTGTTTTTGCTCCTGCCCCACTGGAAGAAAAACATTTGTTGAACGAGTGAGTAGAGCGCAAATAAATACAGCTTGTTCTTAAGTGTCAGACATATAGGGATACATTTGTGAGTGTTTCGAATATAGGGGAATTTGCCAAATAGCTGCTTTAATGCTTATCACAAAAAAAAAGTAGCACTATGCATAGGCAAAAACTCAACATTTGATAATAACTAAATAACTTTTAGATATTCTTCTAGATAATTCTTAAGAATATTCTCCAGTCTGTGATGTTAAGATTCTTCACTTAATACATTTAAAATTTAAAAAATGTAAAAAAAAAACTGACTTCTAGACTTTTTCTCCAATTTGGCCTACGAATTTGTTGCTGGTGCAAGTTAATGGAATTTTTAAGCACCATTTCGAGTAGTTGGGGCATGTATCATCTTAATATTCCATGGCAATAATTGTGGCCACAAATGGAAATGGCCACAGCAAACGCAAACGCATAGCGAACATAAAAAAAAGAAATGGATAGGAAACAACGAAAAGAAACGCGGCAATTAAAACAAAAGAAAATGGCAAATAATGAGTGCCAATTGGCAAAATGTCTGCGTGCAAAAATCAAAAATATGATTTTTCCATAATGAATGCACAAGTCGAAATGAAAAAACAAAACCATTTTCTTTCTTTTGCGCAGAAGAAAGGCGATGAAGAAATCAATTTCACTTTTCAATTAAATGCGGAGTAAAAGCGGATGATGGTGTTAATGATGAAGATGAGCGCCGATATTGAATTTTTCAATATCTATGCAATAAAAGTTGCTGCGAAAATTGCACTTTGCTGCGGCTAATGCCAAAGGGGGCGTGGCAATAATGGCTGCAAAAGGAGAGCCGGCAGCAATTACATGCCTCTCGCTCGCTCACTATCGCCCCTTCTCGCTCGGGCGCCTCTTCAGCAGCTGCATAATCATAAATTTTACACACAGAAAACGAAGCCCAAATGAATAATCTCATGTAAGTTAAGAATTCAGATTTTCCTTATTTTTCTGTTAAAAAAAATAATAAAATTATCAAATACTGGAACCTTAATTGCAACAAAATGCTGCAAACTACACAAGAATTTAATTGTTTATTACAAGAGCTTTACATTCGAATCGAATGCCATATTTTGGTCATTATTGTATTGACTTTTTCGCCCAAAATATTTGCACATCCGCAAAGGACAAGCAGGCAAACAAAATGCTGTTGAAAAAATAAGAACAATTTAATGCTGGATATGATGATATGAATGTACATATGTATACAAACTGCATTGCCATGCAAAAATTCACTGGCTGCGTAAAATTAAATTTATTTTACTGGCCCAGAATGCAAAAATAAATGGGAATCTCAACATTTCGATGGCCAACAACTTTTGACTGCGTTAACAAACTTGTTTTTACCGCTGCTCCTGTGCTGCTCCTACAGTGAAGCCCGCCCTTCAATGGCATTTCCCCTCTTGTTTGGTGTCAATGATAGCGTGAATGATACTTTGTGTACACACTTCATTTGCACAAGTGTCCGTTGGCCGCAGAGCAATGATCATTCGAGTTGAATGGCAGACATGATGGCGCACAGACCCCTCTCTATCACCGCCCATCCTGTAAAGTGGCCCAATAATCATCGTCATTACGCCAATCAGCGAGTGGGTTGATTGCGAACCAAGGTGGGCAATCATAAAAAATATTGCCAATACAAAAGGACCACCAGTAAGCCAAGCCGTACAATGAATAAAATCCATAAATTGCCTACAGCAATGTTGCCAGTGTATTCATTCAGACATGGAGTGTTTTTTATAAAACAGTCTACAAATCAGTCGCCCTTTTAAAGACTTAAATTGTGGACACTATAGTCTGAAAGGATTACAAATTATTTACAGAAAAGAATAAAAAAAAGAATTACCTATTTGAAAACAAAACGAAAACCGGTTTGTCTGAAAAGAAAACTAAAGAACACAACAACAGCGTATGAATATTTATGATTTTATGGACTATCTAACTTTAAAGTTGAAATGTTCGCAGACTAAAAATAGAAGGGCGTTTAAATAAAGTATTACCATCAAATATTGTTGGAGAAAATTGGTTTCGCTTGTTTCGCTTTAAATCACTACAAACCGTGCCGCGTTTATAGCAACCCTCGTAAAATTGATAAACAATAAATGGCGGGAGGACCAACACTTGTTTCCACATTGGCTACGCCACCAGTATTACGTAATGTCCCCATAACCTGCCAACCATAAAGTATTTTAATGGGGGGCCCAGAACTCAACAAGACGCGTTCCAGAACTCAAAATCCGATGGGGTCGTCTGGCGTTTTATGCTGCTGCCAAAAAAAAAACAGAAAACAAGTAAAGATTTCGCCGCTGCTGGCCACAAAAATCGAGCGAAAAATTGCAAGCGAAGTGTAAAATTTATGATAAAAACGTGCGACGCTGATAAGAATGTCCTGGACAAGCGGAAGTAGCTGCAGGAGCAAACCGGATGTGGGTGGATGTAGTCGTTCTCGACGCCGGAAGTGGGCAAAAAGCAATGCTAGGCAAATGAACGCTACTCAAAGCCAGCCAAAAGGGGGGCGTGGCACCTTGTTGCTCGTTAGTGAAATAGTTGCGAATTCCTCGTTCTGTTGGATTTACGCCTATGATACAGGATAGGCAACAAGATATCCCTTCTAGCACAGCCATTCAAATACCCTACAATATTTACCATTTTTATTTCATTAATATAACCATAAGCTGTTTTACTTGCAAAATGCAGTGAGCCATAAATCCCTTGGCGGATCACAAATGTTTCCGGCTCTTCCGGGCAATTAAGCGCATCGTAAGAGCGAAAGAGACCAAGGATGAAGAGTGAAGAACGCAGGAAGAAGGACAAAGTCGAGACAAGGAATTCGCGACTTGTGAGCGTCAGGTGGCGCCAATTGGTCTTATCCTTCGGTCAATGCAATCAGGCTCGATGAGATCTGAAAAGAGAATGCCGCAGTAAGGCGGCGCACAAAGGGCATGAAAAGCGGATGAAAAGTGGGATGGCTTGCGGAAAATGCTGCTACTACTGTTGTTGTTGCCTTGTGCAACCGTGTGTCGATTCCATGTGCCTTAGGCCAGCTGCAGCATATTTTCCACTTGCCGATTTCAGGTGAACGAAGGGCGAAGAGCCGATGGCCGGCGGCCAGCTGCATTGCTGTTTTGATTAAAAGCATCCGGCCTTTGAGCTTCGCCAGCAGAAGGAGTCGCAGGACTACTCAGCACCTCCTCCCGCTAACGTTTCGATGGCTCCTGTTGTGTGTGTGTGTCTAATTTGATTTGCATTCCAACAAATTTCGATCTCACACCGTTTCAGGGCATTGGCCATTTGGCACAAAGAGCGCCAAACTCAAATGATGTCCTGCCGAGCACGTGGCTGCACTGAGAAAAACTATTCACAAGTTAGGCAATGCAGATTATGCAGACTTGAAGCAAGTTCCCAGATTTCTAGTTTGTATTTTAATTCACGGAAATTATGACTCCATTTAATAATGGATAAGAATGTTTCTAAGTCCTAGAGTTTCCTCTCGGTGCACTCATTGGAATGCTCGCTGTTCACTATCATCTTTAGGATTTGCCTGGCCCGGATACGGATGAGCTGCTCGCTAGCCGGAGTTCACCGCCTCAATCGGCGTGAATTTAACCTTTTTGGCCAAGTGCCCGAATTGTGTCATCTTCGCTTTTGTCGTCTAGTCGGTCTGCTATTTTTATGGTGTCAAAACGTTGCGTATACGCAGCGTGGCATAATTTATGCATGAATGCGACTGCAGTCGGTACGGTTGGGGAAATATGTGAGTTATGGCAGATGCTGGCCAAAAACGAGGCCAAAAGCAAAGGCCCATAACCATTCAAAATGTTTGACAGCCAAGGCGATGGGAATTCCCAAAACTAATCAGCAGGAAAAACGTGGCCAGCTCGCATTCAGCCACGAAATAAGCGGGTTACATTACTTTTTTCAGCTCGAAAGGAATCATAGATTGTTAGAGGAATGTGGCACACTTGGGTTCGTCGCTCGTCAGCTGTGGGGCATCAAATAATAACACGCATTTCCAATGGATCCGTGCTGTTGTAAACTTGTCCCATAAACAGGGGGCCAGAATGGAGCCGGAAAGTGCACAAAAAACCATTAATCAAATGAGACCCTCTTCTTGTGTGTGTGTGTGTGTGAGAGGCAGGAAACGGAAGTGTTACACTAAGCCATTTTGTCTGTACGGTTGTCAAGCGAACGAAAGTTCCTGACGAAGCACTGGATACCCTTAACCTCCTGGGAAGCAGCAGAGAATTATGGGAATTTCGAACAGGAGAGTGGGAAAAATGGAATTTGAAAAGGAGGAAAGGAAATGTGGATACAGGGAAAACGTGATGAGTAATGAAGAGCAGACGGAAAAGGAACCCGAACGGAGCTGGTCAAATATTTGCCTAACTTTCACGTAATTTGTATAGTTTAATTACAAGAATGTTAACTACTTTTCTATATTCATATTAATAAGCAACGCAGTGTTTTAAGTGCAATTATGTGAATACCTTCTCTTGTGGCCCCAAGTTATAATTCACACTTGTGTGCTGGCTTTAACTTTTATCTCGACACCACCAAATTCCCTCAACCCATCGAAATCGGCCATCTCGTTATGGCCATAGGCCAAATCCGAAGCCGAATGCAAAAACTAAAGCCAAAACTTTTTGTTTGGCTATTTGTTGCTGTTGTAGTCGACTGGCCATCATGGCACGCACGCACTAATAGATGCAAATACATACATTAGAACATCGACAAGCACACAAGTGCACTGAGAGAAATCGGTGTAGATACGGGTAAAGCAAAAGATACCTTACAAGCACTCATGCTCATTTACAAACGTAATATGTTTCATTGTTACATTCTTTATCTTTACATACTCTTGCAAACATAATGTTGTAGCTTGTAGCTTTTTTTTTTCAGTGCACACTCAAACTCTCACAGAGTTGCCGTGTCGCAAGTGAATGGGGAACATGTGTTTGCGCATTTAGTTTCCTTCTCCGCTGGCTCAACGCAACTTGATGAAGTGCAAAAAAAAAATAATAAGGAAAAACACAGGTGAGACAGGTAAAAAAAAAGGGGGGATTATGGGGCCAAAAGTTGAAGCTGACAGCTTTCAAGTGAGCCAGCCACAAAATATTTGGACGACTTAAAGAGCTGAGCTCGATTTAAGTAATCCCAATAAATATGTCGCCAATTTTGGTGAAAGCCCAAGGGGAACGCAAGATTGAGTTGCCTTGCTAAATAGTCGGATTTTCTGCTTGAAAACGATCCATTTTCACTACGATTTAATTAACTAGTTTTCTTTTCGCACAACTTTTCCCCCCAACTAACCGATGAAATAATCTCAAATCAAATGAAGATCTTTAATTTAAGTCCGCAACGAAATTTTAATCAACGTGTAATCTATTGAAATCGCAACTTTTTAATCATATTTACGAACATGAAAGGGGATAAAAGCTCTATCATTTTTGTGCTCTTGTTCATGTTTAGGCAATTTATGGATTTATGCAGAGTATGTTTTTCGCGTTTTTTTTTCCATTTTCTGCTTGTGTATTTTTAGTTCGTGATAATTAAAAGGCAATTTTAATGCTCCGCTGCATTTGCTGGCTGGAAAATGAGTGAGACTTTCGATTTTCGGATTGCAATTTTCCAACAATTTCGCCGTCGACTTTGGCAACAAAAAGGTAATTCAATTAAACCAAAACCTAATATTGTCGATCGATTATTGCAATATTCATTACGAAATGCGCTTCATCAAATATGCATAAATTAGGCCATCCGAATGGCGTTTATAAATGCAGATATATCTGCCAGTTTATGTCAAGTGTCAGAAATGTCGGAATGTTTGACAATTTTGCTTGTCCTCTGTGCGATTTGTTATTTGTTTATTGTTCAATTGAAAATTTTTCAACTGCGAAATATTGCATAATCTCCAGCTATACTTCCTTCAATCCGTTTACGTTTTAATTACAAAATTAATATCAATTATGCCACCTGGCCTCGATGCAAATCTGTAAATCTATTTTGCATAAATGGCCAACTATGTGGCCAAGTTTTCGTTGAAATGGTAGTGCATTTGTGCTCAACAGTTTATCCTTTAAAAGGAATGGTTTGATTTTTGCCAGCAAATTAAGTCATTAATTGGATAAACCATTTGCAGTTATTATAATCTAGTTTCTTGGCATTGCGAATTTGAAACTGGCCAACAGTGTTAATAAAATAGGACTAATTATACGGAATGATATCAAATCTGATAGATGATGGAATATATTTATTGGCAATTGTTAATTTAAATTGCAAACGAGTAGATCAAGTGTTTGTATTGGTCAATCAAATTTCAAGTACCAATAAACAACTAAAAAAGATATTAAATTGTAATTTGAATTGCTTCGCCCAACCCAACGACTTTTCACTTCTTTTTTGCGACTTTTAAGTGATTTTCAAATTTTATCCCTCTTTTTTTTTTTTGACTCGAAATTGACATTTCATTTAATTTGGCAACGACAAAATTTTATTGTCATTTCATTTGATTAAAAATTTCATAATGTGAGCCAGAGTAGCTTTTTTTATTCATTTTTTCCTTGCTGCTGCTGTGGGATATTTTGTCAACACACAATAAAAAAAAAATAATAATAATAAAACAGCAGTCGCGGCTGGGAAAAGTGAAAATCTAAAATTTTTGGCCCGCAGGCGACGAAGCTTTGAGTGCGTTGGTGTGTGTGCGTTTTGGTGTCCTCCGGAAAAGCAGGCAAAAAACGATGAAAATTAATAAAAAATAAAGCAAAAAAAAAGTGAGATAACAAAAAAATGAAATTGTGCCGCAGTATTTGCGTTTGGCGGCATTTTTCCGCTGTTGTCCGTCTCTTTGGCGCGTTTTCACATTTTTCCCCCTCCTCCCCCCCCTTCCAGCCATCACATTTTCCATCGCTTTTCCACCCACCACCTGCAAGTTGTTTTTGTTGTTGGTGGTGGTGCTGCTGCACATGGCGCTCTGCTGATGGCTTCATTCAGTTGCCCAATTCTTTTTTGTTTATCTTTTCAGTCTGTTTCAGCATTTTCACTCGCTTGGTTTGATTTTTGTTTTTACATTTAGATGGAGTTTTAATTAAGAATTTCCATATTAATTCGATTTGGTACAAACAAATAAGGCTATCAGTGAATTTCCAATAATTAGTTTAGAGCAGAGCAAAGTTGGCTACTTATATTCAATGTTTATTTTGCTATCGCACTTTCAACAACCTTTGAACTGCAAGCTGCACATTTCGTTTGACAAGCTCGTGCGATTTTCCATGTAAATAGCCTGCGGGCCATTCTTTTTTTTTGAGTTTTACCAGATTTTTGGCCGCTTCAACAGCTTGTTGACGAGATTCCCCCAAAAGCAGCCATCAGGTTTGCCATCGGCATATCGCTCCGTTTGCCAGATTCCTCGGGCAAGCATTTTTCGCATATTTCGCCCATATTTTCATGTTCGCATTCAAACGAAATCCTTTTGATATTGGCCTAGCCAGCAGCACCACCTTCTTCCTTCTTCCCTACATTTTTTTTATTTTTTATTTTTTTTTTTCACTCTCCCCTCGTCAACGTAATCGTCCTGTGAGCGCCATGGCTACCACCGGGTCCTTCGGAAAGCTTAACGATTTCATTAACAAGGACACACAATGGCAGCTGATTGTTGTCGTGCTGCTGCTGCTGTCACAAATTTCACTGGCAATTAGCAGAAAACCGAAAAACGCACAAAAAAGCAAAAAAAAGCAAAAAAAAAACAGCAACAGCAAAAATTACTAAACAAAAATGAAACGCTTAACCGGTTTAATTAGGGGCGCCCAAACTGGAGATGAAGAAAAGCGAAGGCCGAGCATCCACAGCAAATTGTTTTCATTTTTCCCCTCACAACAGCAACAGCAATAACCAAACAGCAAGCTGGCAAATTGGCAAACTCGTCACGCCGGCACAAGAAAATCAAACAAAACACCAACAGAAACTTTCGCTAAAAATAAATACAACGAAACATACAAAAAAAAATGGTAAGAAAAAAATTAAAAATAAAATAGTAAGGCAACACGAACCAGTCACACACGCCGTCCAGTTGAACAAATGTTGCAAGTTTCCATCGGTTGCAATAAATATCGCAGCTCGTTATTGAAAGACCAACAATAACGAAACACTTTGCTTGCCACAAAATGTTCCGTTTAGGTTGCTTATGATTTTTCATAGAATTAATACTGAAGAAATATTGCGATTCTCGCTGCTTACTATAATTCTGCAAAAGTGGCGGATTTCCATCGGTTGCAACATATGAAGCAGGTTGTTATTGAAAGCACATCTTTCAAAAGAAATATTAGCAAATCTATGACAGCTTGTTTGCTGACAAATCAGTAGATCAGTAAATATGTTAGAAAAGTACAAAAAAGGATAAAGTAATAATAACACATTTAAACCATGTGCATAAAAAGTTGTGGGCTTAAAAATACGTAGTATTCTATTGACATATTAAGAAACATACCGAACGTATTCTATGCAGTTGCAATTTGCTTCGCTTGCAATTATTGTTGAAACTGGTAACTAGCTCTTTTTTGGGAAGTCCATCTAATGCTGCAGCTTTGAAAACGAATTTCTGTTTTCAATTTCAAAAGAAGTCCAGCAAATGCTGCACGTTGGCTTGGCTGTTCTTTTGGACGCTGACTTAATGCTCATGCACCACACAACACAGCAACAAAAAACAAATAAACAAATGGTCGGGCACGTGACAATGCAACACAAACGAAAACCAAAACAAAACACTCAACAGTCGCCCGGTCCTTCGAATCGATTTGAGAAAAACGCGCGCGGAAAACTCAAAGTTCGAGACTCAAACTCAAAACCGCTTGTGGCCCAAAGTCAAAGTCAAAAAAACACGCAATTTATGTTGCTAGTTGCTGCTGGCTGTGGCACGTTGCTGGCTATTGCAAGTTGCAAGTTGCTATTGCTGTTTGCCGCCCGAGAGACACGAGACACACACGGTGAGCGCTCGCTTGCAACTGAAGTTGCCGTCTGATAATGCCGCCTGTGTTTCCCGACTTGCCGAGCGCCATTTCCCGAAGCCGAGCTCCATTTGCCGAAGCGCCGAACTGCGGCACGAGGCGGCACGCACAGTCGTCTTGCCACTTTTCCTCGCTTTTCGTCGTCTTCATCGACAGCGGCGATGCAGCAGCGTCTGCATTTTCCCCTTTTGGGCGTGTGGTGAAAACTTGCGCCAAAATATGACCAAGCCGGTGCCGCCATTCACTCCTCACCATTGCCCACTTTTTCCAAAAAACCAAGCCACCCAACGTCAAACAGCCTTGAAGGCAAAGTGATGTTTTCGAAGCGGCTCAAATGATTGCCGCCATTTCCCCGTTTCGCGCATCTTTTTGGCCGAAAAGTTTGAGGGCATTGCAAATGAACTACAGACATACATATATGCAAAATATTGCCATAGTCCGGAGAATAAACTCTTGAAATAATGTACTTACTATATATGGATATGTTCATCGGTGAAAGCAGCTTGTGATTGTAAAATGAAAAACAATGCAGACATGACGACACTTCGCTGAAAGTCAAAAACCAAAGTGTTGTAACTTTTTTTAACATTGCCGCGAGGAGCTGGCAACCTGTCCGATAGACGCTGACAGGGCTGCCAACCTGGTCTTGCCCGCAAAGTGCTGACAGCCAGCCAACAAGAGGGCAAGTTATTATCGGTAAGTAAGCTGGGTTCCGCTGGCAATTTCGACAACTTGTCCTCATCCATTCACGGTCAGCTTAGGACGCGCACCTTTTTCGGGATTTCGGTGTTTTGCTCTCCGTTTGCTGTGTCTGTTTTGGGTTCAGGCGGAGATTGTGACCGAGACTATGGAGACTGGGGGGAGACCCGAGATGCCACAAATCCAGACGCCCCCGAGAACTCTAAGCCAATTCAAGGACACGCGGACAGAGGACACGCGGCCAAAAAGCCAAAAACAGCCATACAACCAAACCAGATGAGGCCAGACACCCACTAAACACACACACACAAGGAAAACGTGAATCCAGTGACTGGTGGAAAGGAGTCACAAATCCGGGGGACAGATAAGAGTCTCCGACGGCATTTGGTAGCCGGATTTTTAGGGGTCACTTTGGTACCATGTTGGGTGCACTTTTATCCGTCCTGCCGCTGGATCCTCTTTATTTTCCTCGGCTTCCTTGTCGCTCTCAATTTCGTGCACTTGTTCCGCCCGTCTTCATTGCCAGCCAGCTCTTCGATGGGAAACGCCGTGCTTTTCACCTCCTTTTACCCAGACCCAAATCTTTGACAAATGTAAACAGTCGTCGTCGTATAGCCGGTGGGTTAGGCAGTGCACTGAAAAAAAAGTAAGATATCAAGTAAGATATCACTTAAAGAACTGTGAAAATGCTTTTGTTTAATATTAGATAAATATTTAATTATAATATATATTTACAATTTTGTTGTTAGTTCCGTTTCAAAGTTTTACGCGCAAGCAACTATTGCATTTGCATACCCAATTTCGCTCAGTGCTTTTTCGCAGGCAATGCGGGCTGTGCTTTTCCCTGCTGTTTTCCCTTTGGCTCACACTCGCTTTTCCTTGATTGTGTTCGGTCGGTGTTTTATTTTCCCCCGGTTGCAACTTTAGATTAGAGTTAATCAGCTTAGCGTGTCAGTTTGACTATTAGGTGCTATGTTTTCGTTCGTCAAAGGATTTGATGCAGGATGGGTCAACTGGCAGGTGGTGGTGTTAATTATGATTTGCGCCAACCAACGCCAGCAAACAAACAGCAGGATGCCAGCTTTCGGAATTTCGCGCACACATATCCACAATTAATATACGTTTATGCCACCAAGCTAATTATTACTATTACTATTTAGGTGAAATGGAAAACATAAACATATACAGACATGGAAGGTCGAAATGAAAATTCATAGTGGTAATATGATTGATTTCCCAAATGAATGACTATCAATTTGAAGCCAGTTTTTTTTTTTTTCGAACTGAAGTTGATTTCTACTAGAAAGTGAGCCTACGCCTCCGATGCTCCACTAACCATTTTCACCAGAAAAACTTGGCTTTCCACGACGAACAGGATTTTCGAGTTGGTCGCCGGGAAAGCAAGCGAACAACAGCTGTTGCAAGTGCAAGTGCAAGTCGCTCATGTCGCTCATGTTGCTCATGTTGCTCATGTTGCATTGATTGCCATTTCGGCATTAGTTTCAATTCATTTCGCTTTGAGTGTGATGGATGGCATCGGCGACAGCAAACGAACGTGGTCCAAAGTCGGGCCATCAATTGTACATTCCGCCGGCTTTTAATGCCAAAACAATTGTTGCTCAAAATATATAAATGTTGTATATCATTGCGACCAGACAATGCAGGAGAAAAACCCGATCAAAAAAAAAAAATCAAATCGAATCGTATCGAAGCGAATTGAATCGAGGCAAAATTGAATTGCAGTCAAGACGACGTAGAGTCGTCGAGTGGAAAGAAGGCCAGAAAATGCGAGCAACTTGAGCAAAATGCTGGAAATGGCCAAGCAATCAGATGGCCATTGTACATTTGTTGTTGTTGGCGGTGGTGGTGCGTCATGGGGGGTTCAATTGTGAAGTTGGGGGTTTTTTTTATTTTTTTTTTTTTGGAAAATCGAGCAGCCTCTCTGTTTCCCCTTGACAAATGTGCCGTTCAAATGCTGTGGACGCCATTTAATTGCCAACATTAATTGGCACACTACGTAGTGGCCACACTCCTTCGATTTGGAACTTCTATAGCTCCTCAGACCGTAGACTCCCCCACTTGTGCCAGCTTTTCCCTAGCTTTTCCCCAGCTTTCCCAACTTTTCCCCGGCGCACCAGCCAAAGCAAAGTGGTCGAACAGATTTTGATGCTTTTATAAATGGCACGTCAAATTGTTGTTCAATGATTTCCAATTGACTTATTGCCGCAGAATTCAATTGAGTCGTCAGTCTCTGGTTTTCCTGCTCTTCACATTTTTTGTTTTTCTTCTTATTTTATTTTTTTTTTTTTTTTGTTTTGTGTTGCTCCGAACTGCATTTTGGGTTCATTTCGAATATTTAAGCCACACAAGTCAGCATTTTATATGGCCACTGATTGGACGAGTCATCGTGACCAAGTGAAAGTCTAAAAGATCACTTGAGCGCCAGGAAGTGGGAAAACAAATGGTGAACACAGGTATTCAAATATTTTTGCTGAGAAAGTTAAACACAAGGTCGAAGCAATTAGATGCTTGTTAAACTCCGACTAAAATCAGCCTGTATTTAAAAATCAAAACATGGCAATTACAGTTGAACAAAAAGGTTTTTTTTTTGGGTTTTTTTTTTTTGTTAAACTATAATTGCCAAACCCTTTCGTAGCGCCATTCAATCGGTTGCCAGGCTGACACAATTTGTGAATAAAAATAATAGCGTGTTTTCAATTAAATCGTCGCACAGCCAACGCGCAATTACCGCTAACATGCCAAAGGATTAGGCGTGTCCTTTGTATCCTTTTTTTAAGCCTGTCTGAGCCAGAAACTACAGGGTAACAAGCTGGCCGTGTGTATTTATACAAATTATAATCCGAGCGATTTACGCGCAGTGAATATTACGGATGACTTCCACTCTACCGATCGCCCAAAAATGCGCAACAATGCGAGCCAAACAGCTAATTAGGATGTATACACCGAGAAAAACAATGCTTAGGATGATATAATTTTCAAAAAAAAATAAATCTATAACTTGGCGAACTTGAATACGTTTAAGTAACACGAAGTTATAGATACTGCAGTTTAAAAATCTTAAACATAAATGACTTATCCCTCTCTTGTTTACTTGTTTATTTCGCTCAGTGCAGCCAGCGAGTACAATAGCCGGCTTTTGGCGTTACGGGTTAAAAATAAAATTGAATTGGTTAAACAAACAAAGGTAGCGAAAGGTATATTTATTAAATTTACACAACATCCGTTGCTGCTGTTAACCATTTCCGTGTCCAAACAAAATGGGAGCAAACACACACGCACACACCGACATACACACACACACACACACATAGGGCGTTACGGTGGGAGAAAGGGGGCGTGGCCCAGGTTGTAGAAGCCCAAAAATATGCAAGCAATAAATTCATGGGAAAAAGAAATGCACACAAACCGATGCAAGAAGACCAACAACAATTGGGCGTACAGCGCCCTCATGTAACGTGTAGGCGTGGCAAAATAAAATCAAACAAAAATTCCATGCAAATGTATGAGTAGTACAAGGCTGGAATTTCTGCATTCTTTATTATTTTCTCCCTTTTTTATACCATTGTGAGGGGCAGGGAAGATTGCAGCCCCCCCCCCGTAAAAGTGCAAACATCTGCAAAACCATATCAATAGCAATGATGACGATGCTCCTCCAGTTCCAACAGCTCCACAATGACCACTCGATGTTTGGCCCACAAATTGCGAACTGGGGATATAATCACCCATAATGCTGGCACAAAAAATATGAGTTACAATGTGAAAATTTCGTTGGATTAAACACGTAAACACACATTTAAAATACCGAATATAAGTGCATTGACTTTCATTAAATACGTTTTATCGCCATCAACAATTTACACTTAAATTTAGAATTTCAAAAAAAAGTCACATCCACTTGGCATAAGTTGAAGAAACATCCTTTCGATTGCAGACCTAACAGCAAACGCCTTACACTGCCGAAACGCACTGTACGAGTGTGTGGTGCACGCTTTTTAAAAACAAAATATCCAGGCTCTTGTTACACTTGGACGAAAGTGAATTATGGGCAGTTGAACAACTTTGTACACGTATATTTCAATTAAAAATAAAGTTGGCACTGGTCAGTTGCAGATGTAAAATCAAAAATAAAAAATAAAATAATTAAATAAAATAGAAATGGTAAGAAACGTAGAACCTATTGGAATTTGCATGGCTAAAAGCATGGAATATGATTTTTCTTTTACGATTTTAAGAAGCACTTCCATTCACATTCTCGGCACAAAAACTTTTCGACTTTTTTGGCCAAATCTGACAAGAGCAAATAAGCTGGCAGATGGTTTATTTAAACGCCGGGCATCGCAGAAAAAGGCTCTGGCCACAAGAAGAAAAAACACGGCGACAGATAGAATGTCAAATAAAATAACCGAAATCGTGTTTGTGCGCTCCCTGTTCGTTTTCTCTTTTTTTTTTTTTTTTTTTTTTTTTTTGCCCAATGTCAAGTGTGGAAATGGTCAGCCATTGACCGAAAAATGGACGCGGGAAATGGAGGTGTGATGGAAAGCGGTGTGGTATCCCTCTGAAATCGAGCCTCAAAACTGTGTCAAGTGAATGAAAGAAACATAAAAAATGCCACAACAACGACAAAAACAAAAAAAGGGGGAAAATAAACCCAAAACCAAAAAAAAAAAAAAAAAAATAATGTATATATGCCAAGAAAACTGCAAGCGGCCGACATTAATCTTCGAAATTTGTTTTGTGCAAACAAGAAAACCACACGGAAAACAACAGCAATTCGGTTGCTCTTTAAATCTCTCGAGATTTTACAACAATAGTTCCTACGCCTGATAGTAGTATGCAATGAAAATTGGTTTCCTTCAATCTGGCTAGAATATTCGTTTGCTTTTATGGCCTTTGCTGGTAGGAAATGGGTTATGACGCACAACGCTTGCCATCTATTCGAGGCATTTTGAAAATGTTACTTAATTATAGCATAGTAATAGACATTTGGAATGCCAGTTTTTTGGAACGTAGAAAAACTTGTAACGTCTGCAACTGTCGCGCTTCGTCACTAAGCGAACTGCAAACTAGCTGCGCTTCGGCTCAAAACTTTTTCTTAATTGATTGAGAATACCTCGCTTTTTTTTCCAGTGCACTGGCGGCCTTTCGCCTCGCGCGAGGCCAGAAAAAGAGAAATGTTTATGGGCCGCGGCCTTTCGGCAAGTGACGCTTGAAATGTGACCAAGGTTAATATGGCCGAAAGGCAGGGGGACGGAGGATTAGGGGATTACGGCTGCGATTACGGTTACGGCCAGGACCTATGGCCACTGGCAATTTAACGCTTGCGATTTTCGCTAAGGGATTTCCAGGCGACTCCCCATTGAATGCCAAATGCACACAAATTGCTTCGGTAAAGGCAAAAAATGGCGTAGTTTTGCAAAACCAAAAAAAAGTAAAGTAAAAAAAAAAAAAAATAACGAAAAGCGCAGCAAATTCAACGCAGCGACGAGCGCCCCAAAGGGGCCACAATGTTATGCTCCAAGGCGCTCTTTCTTCGCCGCTCTTTGGGAAGCTTTTAAAATTCACACGCTGCGCCTTGCAGTCGCTGATGCACTGAGAAAAAAGCATTGCACAAATAACCTCAACAAATAAAGTATCAAATGATAAATCAATTATACAAAATGTTAGCTTTCAAATGCTTTACACGCTTTAATTTTGTATGTTAATATTAATTTTGAATTCATATTTATGATAGTTCGCAGATAATGAGCTGATTAAATATTAATATATTTCTGCCAGTTTGCCCACTTATGTCAGACGCCCATCAGACCACCTCTTTTAACCATCAAATGCAATTTACTTCGGTGCGAGTGTGCGGGGGATTTTCTTTTTGCCTTTTCGGTTTTGGCTAATTAAATTTTATGCTCGGTAATTTTAGAAAAAAGCCTCATCAACATTTGCGGCCGCCGCAAAGGGGCCCTTGGTCTTATTTTTTTTTTTTTGTCCTTCTTCTTGGCCGGAATTTAAGTGAAAATGCGGCGAAAATAAGTTGGAGGCAGTAGAAATTGCACATAAAAGCGGCGAACGCAAATTGCAGGCAATAAATAAGGCATCCACGAAAAATCGTTGCACACTTTTTGGCGCCGGCGCGTGCTAAAGAAAAAGTACCAAAAAAAAAAAAAAAAAACAAAAGAAAAAAATTGGCAAAACTGAAAGCATAGGGCAATAACTAGGGGGTGGTGCAAATTTCCCTCCATCGCATAGTCTGCCATCATAAACAACAACGAAATTGTAATTGAGCCACGAGCAAAAAGGAAGTGCCAGCCGGCGAAGAAAGCAAAGAGCCCCAAGGACCCTCCAACATATTATGCTCAATATGAAGGAGTCGCAGGACAATACGCTTGGTCATAAATAACAACATCTGATCAGACGACAACGCAATCGATTTTAAAGCTGCACAGCAAAGTGCGACAAAAGTTGCACAGCAGAGTTCACAACAGCGATTATCCACTGTAACAATGATCAATGCTTGAACTCATTTTATTCATTCACTTGTTATCTAAATCGTTTCGGTTCAAAGGTGAACAATAACAGCAGGATTTGCTGCTCTTTAAAAAGCAATAGAATATTTTCTACTCACTGCGAACAAAATTAAATAAAAGTAGTCCACAGAGCAGAAAGTAATAGCTTGAAAGTTAAATATTTGAAACAAAAAACTTATGTGAAATCATAATGAATAAATGAAGATGAGCAAGGTTAGAGGGTATCCAGCCACCCATAACATATAAGTATATATCTTCACAACTCCCCGCTGCTTGATGGGTATAAAGGTTTTTCGATTATGAAGAAAAATGCACAGCTGACGGCTCCAAACATTTATCATTTGCCAACGCCACTGTGGAAAATCGGGAAAATGGGCAAGACGGTGAGGGGGGGGGGGGAGGCGGCAAGAAAAGCGGAAAACCGGAAAATGGAGTCTGACTGCCAGGACAGTTCCATCCTCATATGCCTAGATATACCCAGATATAGATATATATAGATATATATATACATGTATATACCTTACATGTCCGCAAGCCACTTTCTGTGTTGCACTTTTCGTGGCAAATTAAATTATGGCTAATTGAATTCAATAAAAAGTAAGCTGCAGCAGCAGCTCGAATTTTCGTATCAATTTCGTATCAATTAATTTCACTCGTTGCGCACATGTTGCCGGCAATTAGATTTAATATCGCATAAATTTTTAATCAAAAGCCGTACCAAGACCGAAAACGATAAGGTAGTCAGTTTCCAGAATTCCGACGACTTCTTTACTTTCAATTTGAAGATGGCAAAACTGACATTTGCTGAGTTAATCTGTGAAATATGCGGACAATATGTGTCCCGGAAACGGAAATTAAAACACTGAGCGTGGCATAAAAATGGCGAAAAGCGGAAGCTGGGTAGAATGAAAGTGAAATGATAAGTTGACAGTGGCTAGCATTTATAGCCATGGATTTAATGCATACTATTATTATTATTCCTAAACTATTGCTGTATTTTGAGTAAATGTTTGAGTGCATTTATTTAATTTTAATTCATTTATAGCTTGCACACTTTGAAGGATACTCACAGCCTGGACTTTCTGTGTCCTGGTTTTCCTTACAGTTGTAGTTTCTACTTACCTCCGATTTGATTTATGTGCGGAAGCAGGTCATGAGCGTAGGTCACTCCTTTTTGTTCCACCTTCCACCTTCACAACTGGCGTGTGCAGATGGCGATAAGACACTTATTGGGCTTTCCGCCCACTTTGGGCCACTTTGGGCGCCACCCGGTGCTCCAATCCTCGGTTGCATCTCCATCTGGCTGTGGCGAATGCGATAAGGTTGTTTTTTTTTTCACGAAACTTCAAAATGCTAAAGTGAATTGAATTTAATGGGAAATTAATGGCATGGACAGGCACTCGAGGCCAGGTCCTTCTGACCATTCCGTTTCGTTAACTAAGCTATGCAAAGTTCCCTCAAAGTTGGCCAAAAGTATTGGGGATCCGTACTCAAAGTCGGCATCGATATCGAACTGTGTGTTGTTGGCCAGCTAAGTAAACTGAAAGGTGAAGGGCTTTGATAATTTGATATATATACATGATGTAAAATGCACTTGACTAGGATCAGCTCAAATTGAATGAATAATGGCATTAATGAGCATTGATTGTGCAATGATGCACTGACTTGACTTAACTGCATTTTCAATTTTTCTGCCCAGTTACTATATCTATGTATATGTTTATGTGTGCCAGTGAAATATGTTCATTTAGAAGCTGTCCGTTTAATGTGCAGTTCATGTTTTGCTATTTCATATCGCTGTCGGCCTGTCTGAACTTCACTTGAATGTGAATGCTTGCATGATTTTATCAGGCGCCAACTATGTAAATAACAAGCAATAATGATGGAAAATACTGCGATCCCACGGATTTATGGGCATTCGCCATGCCAGCACTACGTATTGTGTGAAAATCCAGGCCATCCGGAATGCCCACTTTATCAGGCTGCAATTTCCATTCACTTCAGTTGAGTGATTTTGCTGCTTTTTTTCCGGCTCTTTTCACGGAACCCGACATAATTCAATTAAATATTGAACATCATTTGAACTCTGCCTTTTTCTCTCTATTTTATTTACAATTTTTTTCCCCCTGTTTTCAGCTCCTAATTGGCTGCCAGTCAAATGCCAAAATCGGTCAGCCTGCAATTTGGATTTGCTTTTATTAACGCGAACCAACCGGCAATTGAATGTGCAGCCAAAAATAAAGGAAACCAATGAGTGAAATTGACGAGGGGCCGGCGCAAAGAATTATTGCCCAAAAACCCGAAACTCAAATAAAACCAAAAAAGAAAAAAAAAGGAAAAAAACACAGCCGCCCAAATTCAAATAAACAAATGGCCAACGGGAAAAACTAAAACTTACAGCTCACCAACACCAGTAGCCAAAACACCATGCACAATTTTCAGCAGACACACAGACAGCAGATTATGGTTGTCCTTGTACAGCACAGGTCAGAAATCTAGTACTCTTACACATCGAAGGGATAAATAAATATTAATAAACATATTAAGTTACAGTTAAGTTAAGTTATGTTATTAAGGTAAACACATTTTTAAATCGCATAGAAAAATTCATTAAATGCTAAATACAATACATTTTTCTGACCCGATTTGTACTTCCATGAAACGAGTATGATATATTGACTCATTACTTACGCACTATTATTTCTATGACAACTGTAGGATCTGCTGGGAATTATGCAATGGCCGCATAAATTGCAATGACTGAAATGACAGACTGACGCAGATGATACCCTGTAAATCACTCGGCTCCAACCCATTCGGACTAGAGTTTATCGCTTGATTTGGCTCTGTGACAGATTTGGTCAGTTTTTAGTCGCAATGTTTTGGCCAAATATAATCCATTTTGTTTGCGCATTACAGTCCCAAAAAAAAAATACATCAACTCGTACATACAAACACAAATACAATATAAGCAGGCAAATCTGTGTCACAGTCCCAGAGTCGACTGTCAGTTTATTTAATTGAAATGTTCCTGGCAACCTATAAATTACACATACATGCACACTGCCTATTTGCCATCACACCAACCTGGACACATTGTGTGGGCCAAACGAGGGGGTCGTCCATATAAATACATAGATCTACAAGGGGTTTCAATAGGGGGGGCCAGCTAGTGATGGACATGCACATTAGCAGCTCGAAATTTGTGCGGAGCGGAGAACGGAGAAAGCAGCAAATACACTGACCAAAAAATTGGTCCACTTATAAACGAAAGGAGGTCGAAGGAATATGGCACAAAAGGCACAAAAAATAGTAAAACTAATTTCGTACTCCTTTCAAAATCATCACAATGTGAGAGTTTTCGCCACAACTTAGATAGCAACTGTGCGACTATAAAATGCCAAAACCAATAAAAAAAAATCGATAATTTTGGTAAAAAAAAAATGGGTCTTGATTTTTAGTAAGAAAAATATCAGAATTTTACGTACAACTTTTTTACTGGAAGTTCAAATGTGGAATGCCATACCTTGTTGGATTCGTAGCTTAATTTCCTATCGAGTGGCATTCCCAGCTAAAAATTTTTAAATTTCACCATTTTTCGAAAAAAAACGTGATAACTTGATAACGTGATAAACGTGAAAACTTATAAAAAAGTGAAAATTTCGAAAAAAAATTATTTTAACCAAATCATCTAAAAAAGGTAATGGGTCGTTAGGTTGGGTTGTCAGCTGCAAAAAACAGTATGTTTCGCATCCGTAAGTCTTAATTTTGCAAAGTTACAACTAAAAAACCAATAAAAAAAACTGCTAATTTTGGCAGAAATAGATCTTTTGAGTTTTAGTGCGAGAAATATCAGAATTTTATCCACAATTTATGTAATTGTAGTTCAAATGTGGAATGCCATTCGTAGCTTAATTTCTTATCAAGTGGCATTCACAGCTTTAAATATAAAAATTTGACAATTTTTTTGACAAGCATCAAAAATAATGTAGAACAATTATGTATTTTTTGTTGGAGTCCATTTGGAGCACTCTAAGACCCCCGAAAGCCAATGGCCACTCAGTTATGCACTAAATAAAGTGATAGCAAATAACTGAGAGAAGTGTCAAATATTTATGGCACAAATGTGGAGCAACAAAATCGTTCTTGCCATGCCCGCAAAATGGAAATTGTTGTGAAACTCAAAGTGGCAACTGCTGAGCTGCCATATCCTTTGATATCCAGATGGCCGAGGAAGAAGTACGAAGGATTCGAGCAGTACTCATTTGTCCAGCTCATTCCGTTCCAGATGTCTCCTCATATCCTTGTGGTTTTGTTTAACCTGCAATGGCATTTAAAGTGTTACATTTTCCGGAATTTTAAAAGACTGAATCACTCATAATTCAAGTGAACCAAAGTGAGTCCTCGTTGGCACTTGCATTCGAATTCTGCCTGGTTAATTTGCGGCACTTGGACAGGACTTTTGGCCTATCTGGCCAAAAACACAGAGGACCCTCATACCGGATGGTAAACACGTTGGATCGATATCAAACAATTTATCGTTTAGCCGGACAGTTAAGCACGGAAGTCGAGACTTTCGGGGCCATGGCATTCGGAGGTGTGAATGCGTTGAATGCTGCACCCCAAAATATCCTCGACTTGGTTCTCGAGTGTCGGCAGGATTTGCAATTTGAGGCAGAGGCACAGCTACAGTTACTTAATGCCAACACACTTGGGTGCGTATGGATAAGTTGGAAGTACACAAGGATATTATGGCTGCGGGATCTGAGCTCTGGGTCTGCAGGATCTCGGCCGCGGGCAACGTTCTGCGGGATCAAGACCCTTGGTTTCTGGTACTTAGATATGTATCCATTCGATACTGTGTCCCTGTACCTTAGATTTCGAACCCTTGGCCAGCGGCAAGTGTTAAGTTAACACTTTGTGCAGCAATTAAAGCACAAAGTAACTTTTAAAGCCAGTAATACATATGAAAAATTATATAAACACGTACAAAAGCTTAAGTGAGTTCTCTTAGCCATTCTTGCCACAAGCGCTATATATGCATGTATATCAATCAAAATGGTTTGGATTACTTGTGTCTCAGATATGCTACCGCTTCGCTTGATTGCCGAGTGGAATACGCTTGCTAAATCAATAAAAAAAATAAGAAAAATTACATAACATGATATCTGAGTTGCTATTTATTCAACAATTAAACTTGAGAATCAATCAAACTATATCGCCAGCAAATTGAATAGTTTCAATTTAAATGCAACATATTCGGCAGCAAATTATTGTAGTTAAAAAAGACTTACATTAGACGTTTGACCTTGAATTCAGTGGATACACCACTGTCAAATAACGCTGTTCATATATTCTGGTGGCCTTGGCTTTTCAGATGACATCTAACCCTCCGAATTTGCTTTTTTTTTGCCCCGTACGAAGAAAGCAAGAAGAAATAATCGACTGTGGCTACGTCTTTGGCACATTTTGGAACCTGAGACAGACGCAAATTTTCCCGACACGTGGAAATTTACGGCTGGCAAAGGAAAACAGAATCCGAAGCCGAATCCGAAAGCGAAACAGAATCGTGGATAAAACGGGCAACTAATTCAAGCTGACAAGCCGCAAAAAGCCTTTAAGCCACATGGCGGACGCCGGATTGGCTTAGTTTTGGCCATGTCAGTCGGATGACTTGTTTACCGCAAGTTTTTGCTCGACTTCCGTTCGACTGGGTCAGTCGTGCAAAGACCGGGGAATCCGGGGAATCCGGAGAATCCGGAGAATCCAATTTGAATTCAGCTTTATGGTCACTTTAAAGATTTATTTTGAACCCCCATTCCACCCCAAACAATGTCTGTCTCCGTTGGCGCGCATCAATTCAAATTGTTTATGGCATCACATGGCGTATGCGCAATTTGTTATAATAAACATGTTGCTCGCCAACTTGTCAAACCATTTATTACACTGCTCCCCATGCCCCATTTTTCTCTCAGTGCTTGTGAGTGTCTCCGGCTCATGATTTATAGCTGCCAGTCTTTTATAAGTTTTTTCGTTTTTTTTTTTTGTGGTAGCTCTTAGCTGGGCCCATTTATTTATGGTGCGCCCCTTTTTTTTTGTAAATTAAATTTCCGTCTTGGATATTGTGTACTTTTGACATGGGCAAATGGTAATTGATTTCGGGCCACAGCTGGCCAATGTTAGCTTAAAACAGTTTACATAAGTGAAAGCTGAAGATACTGTGTGATTGAACTGAAGCAAGTGTGAAAGATATTTATAATTGCATGCATGCACAATTATATTATGCATCCGACAAGACGGATTATCATCATTCTGATAATTGAAGTAGAAAAGATTCAATTAGCTGGCCACCTTCTAGACCAACATCTTCGTCTTACTCCACTCAGCCTTGGTCCTTTCCCCAACGTCACATTGAATGGCCCAGCGATTCAAACCGAGTCTGATCCAATTATAAAGCCCCAAAACCAGAAACTTCCGTCTGCCGTCTGTCGTCTAATTGACAGTCGCTTTGGGTTAGGAACGCTCAGCTGGCCAGGACAAGTCAACAGGGCCAATGAACCCACGATAACCAGGTTGAATTGGACATGGCCTAAGATTCGAGGGAAAATGCGGCACAGAAGGGAGAGAGAGAAAAAAAAAAACATTTTCCTTTTTTTTTGCCGCTCGCACTTTGATATCTATTACAATCAAATTGCAAATTAAATCACAAAACCAGAGTTGGGCGAACGAAGGAAAAGCGGAAAAATGAAGCCGAGCAAAGGGCGAAATAAAAATGCAAAAGGATCGGGCCAGATAGGGTAAGTCAGCGGGGGAAAATCGTTTAAATGCGTTAGTTAAACAAGTCAAGTTATAAGTTCATTTTCCGGCAACCGCACATATCCGTCGCCGTCGGTGGAGGGGAATCCTCTTAACCCACCGATTCACCCCTGTGTACTTTTGAGGCCAGTGGCGTGCGCTGGAAATCACCAGGTATTCGTACTTTATGCAACCCAAATGCATGGGTTTAGATGCACACTAATACAAGCAGCTAGCTAAATAAACTAAAGTACTATTTATAGAGTAAGCCTCCCTTATCCGTACGCCCCTGGATGTGGTGGGTACCTGCTGTCGCCGGCAGCTCAGCGAAGCGTGTGATTCTATAAAAAATCAGGAGGAACCGGACCAAGTCCGGGGATTCATTGTCGCATTCGCCGTCCGGAAAGTGGAAAAGGAAAACCATGGATAGGGGTGCGATAAGAGTTGGTTTAAGAGGTAGGATAAGGCTGAAAGATTGGTTGGAAAACATGAAGGGTGGCTGCACCCAAGCCGCCTGCACAAGAAGAGTTAACGCTCCCCGGTGGACGTTTTAAAAAAAGGTAGAGGATGAAGAAGGAAAACAAAAAAAAGTAGCATGAAAAACGCATCCACCGCGAGAACTGGGGGGCAGGACCTGCCACTCAACCGGACTGAGCTGACGACAGCTCAGCTGGGAGCAACTGCGAGTCGCGAGTCGGTAGTCCGGAGTCCGGAGTCCGTTGGACACGGATCGCAACCAGCCAACTGTCAACTGAGCTGTGGAAGCACCACTCTTAACTCCCAACTGCCAACTCCCAGCTCGACCAATGCAATTGAAGAGTGCTGCCAGTGGGGAATTTCGCCCAGCAATGGAATGACTCTTCACTGGCGATGATATCCTCAAGGATGCAGCTGCCACTACACTGAGCTAATGAATAAAACTCATGAAACAGGATATGAACAGTGCCAGCATGGCAGAGCAGTTACTTACTGTTAGTTTATAGGAATATGGAACTAGAGCAATAATGCAACATCATATGCCACGTAATACCAATTATCTTGACTTTTGGTTCGTCGCATTTCGTTGCAGTGCACTTGCCACGGCAATGGCAAAGAGGCATTCAACAAAGCGAAAATTAAATGCCGCGTTAGGCCAAGATGCATCGGTGGCACCTGCAGCTGCAACGCGGATATATGTTCGCATCAAAGTTGTCAAACGGACGCAACTGGCGGACTGCAAGAAGGGCATGCAGGGGGATAGTCGGTAAAACAGAGTCCTATCAGTGGGATAGTCGTTTTAATTAGCGTAAGTAAGTGACACCCAACTGTCGGGCGGCACATCCTGTTACTGCAGCTCCTTCCCTTCGCCGCACACCACCCCCCCCCTCAGAATTTCCGCCCCCTCTTCGATTTCCCCTTTGAATCCTTTGTGAACCGCACTGTGATTTGTGAGTGCGAGTTGTCAAACGAACCGCGCTGAGCAAACACTTTGGTTTCGGGACTCCAGGACTCCTTTGTTTTCGATCCGCTGCCTTTTGGAGGTCACACGCCATTTGGAGGTTCAACTGGAGCCGTGTGTAAACTGTGATACTCGTACATTCGCTGTCACGGCTATTTGATGTATTAGGTGACACCAAAATGGCTTTAAATTGCACCGATAAACTGTTTAATCTTTGTTCAATAATTATGTAAGGGGAACATTAATGTAAATAGAGATGAAGAGCATGATTATACATATAGGGGCAGTACTGAAATAGGCTCTATAGCGAACCTCATAAGCCCTCAAAGTTTCAGGGCCGCGGGGTCATAAGTCAAAGTTTCAATTCATTAATTCGGCACTCCGGAAATGGTGACCCCGACGGCACTGCAGCTTTTGGGTGCCGAAATGGCTCAGAGCAACTGAGGAGAATCTAATTAGAAATGCGAGCAAATGTCGCGGGCTGAAGTTGATGCATTTCGCATTTCGCTGGCTGCCAAGGATTGCCAAGGATGTTATCCAAGCCGAAAAGTTTCCCATCAAGGTACAGACCGTGTGTGTGTGTGTGTATGTATGTATTTGTGTGGGGGCCATTGAGAGCGTATGTATGTATGCATGTCTGTAGCTCATTGCATTTTCGGTTTGTTAACGTTTTGCCTGGAAATTGGCTTATGTCGTGCACACACTTTGAGCTTTCCGCTGGCCCACAGCAGCAGCTGGATATATCCCCATGTATATCGTATACTCATGTATATATGTACATACATATGTACATAGAGATCTTCCTACGTACGTACGTATACGTTATTTAAAGTGTAATAAATTTTGGTATGCAGTAGCTACATATGTATACGTACGTCCTACTACCCATTCGCACCCTTGTGCCGAACGAGAGTGAGAAACTGAGACGATGGCGAGGCGAGTGGAACAGCGAGCGCCATTTGCCATTAACATGGTGCACAGTTGGACATTTTCCATCCCGAAATTCCAATTCCCCCGACTGGCTGCCTGGCTGGCTGGCTGGCTGCCTGGCTGGCTGGCTGGCTGGCCTTCTGTGCCCCGCCCCCAGCCTCCTGTCAAGATGGCAAAGTTTGGCCCTGGGCCAGTGGCTGGCTGCAGTGCTCGCTGGGCGACCATTTTCTAAATGCAACTGGTAAAAGTTTTACGAATTTCATTTTTCGTGCCAACTGTGGCCGTCAATGTCGATTAAGAGATTTAACGGTGCATGCCGCACCCGGGCCAAAAGAACCATACTGACTTGGCCCAAAAACCAACACAACCCAATCCAATCCAATCCCCAAATGGCATCCTGACCCAACAACTGGGTCGGTATTAGAATTAAAGTCGCATTGCATAAGGCTGACATAAGGCGAACAAAATCAAAACATGATTCGCACGCACATACAGTTGATGAATAGAATAGCGGACAATATGAATAACTACTAACCACCTACTGTGGAAATGGTAACTAACTTACACGTAGTTTAGAGCACCTTATAGCTAAGTGCACTCAGCAGATTGCAGACAGAATTAACTTACAGTGTAGAGTATCTGTTGGGTGTGCAGCAGTGCATTTGGCTGCATTTGGCACACTAGATTAATAGAGCTGGTTGTCCCATTAGGAATTTGACTAGAGATAGTTCAAATACACTTGGCATGAATGCCCAATTTCGCTTAGCAGCTGGCGAGTGACAGAGCTTTTTAATTCTGAAATGAGCTCCGCTCAAGTGCCTCAAAACGAGTGACTGGCAAATGAAATGCCGCACTACTCAGCCACTAACACTGATGTTCGTGGCACGTGTCTGGTTAGCTAAACTAAAGGATCACATCACTTTACCGCTTGCCGCGTTTGCTGTCTGCTAAGCCAATTTAATGTAGGGTATCCCCAAGGTCGACTGTGGCCAGTTGAAGTCTTTCTGTTTTAGTGCACTCGGCCCGATGCGTCTGTACTGCTGCTGCTGCTGCAACGCTGCTGATGCTGATGCTGATGCCACTGCCACTGCTATTGCTTCTACTTCCACTGATGATGCTGCTCATTCCTTGGCTGCTTTATTATACTCGTCTCTAACTACACATGCCCAGCTTCCTTTATGGTCTCTACGTGCGTTCCGGCGGAAAAGGAAGTGATGCTGGCGAAAAAAAAAGGGCGTCGCTGGATATCGCTGCAAAAGGGCCATCAAATTGGCTTGGTGCTTGCCACATGGTACATGGTAGTTGAACTTTTCAATGAGATTAACTCAACTAGTTAGGGAAATTTTGTTGGAAATTCGCCGCATTAATAATGCGTAATGTTCTACTAACTGATGGAAAGAATTTCATGTAGTTAAACCCCTTTAAAATACGCCGCTGGATGCCCGCATACACACAAACACACACAAACACACACACACACATACGCACTTACCTGGGCATGTGTGACTCAAATTATATATAATTTCATTGGAGCATATTTTTCCTGTTGTGATTTCTGCCTCGACTAGGATGTTTCTTGCCCTTTTCCAGCCAGGATGTGTGAAGGCGCAGCGAATGGGTTTTATGGCCAGGATGTCTGTCACCTTCACACATACACACTGCCACACTCACGAGGGACTCACTCGCTGACTCCGACAGACACACACACACACACACACACACACACGCACACGTACACATGCACATGGCTAGTCAGAGGCATACTTCAATTAGCAGATAATTTACTTTGGACTCATCAGAGTTCATCAGAGCGCTAATTGAAGCGCTTTTAGTAGTTGGAAGCCATAAAAGCGAACCCAAAAGGGAGTTTTGCTTAGTATGCGGGCAAGTGTTAGTGCGTATGTGTGGGTGTGTGTGGGAGTGAGAGGATAGAGGGGATAGGGGGGATACCACCACTGTGCGTGAGTGCGTTGAATTAAGCTTGTGGTTGTGTGTGGGCGGCTACAGCTTTTGCATGTTGCATTAGCCATTGAAACTGCTGACACAAAGTGCTGCAAGCAGTGGTCTTCGGCCTGGCTCATCTGATTTTAGGGATCAACGCTTTTGCAACTCGATGTCGCACTGGCCATCTCTTTCTCGCACGCTGCACGCTGCTCCCCCCCCCCTTTCCCCCTTTACCCATTGTGTGGCTAAAATCTAGCTTTGCTAATTAAGAAACCAAAAAACCAAAGTAAATGCAATTTTCCGTGGTTCGTTTGCACTGTTGAAGTGGCATACGAGACGAAGATACGCGGGCGTAAAAGAGACGAAGATACGCGGGCGTGAAAGAGACAGGCTTAGGCGGAACGAAAGAGAGGTCGCTATGTGTCTGTGTGTGTGAGAGGCTTTGCTTAGCCAAGACCGCAACCGCAAAACAATAAGCAAAGGACAATGCAAATGAAGTACAGGCCACACAAAAACACTCACACAGCGGGTTTCCGCTGAAAGGGGATTCCAAGGGGCAACGGGTGCCGCAAAGACCCACCACCAACCTCCGCCTCTTTGTGCGGTCAACAAGAGCCAGAAACAATGATAACTAGTTGGTGGAAAGTGGCTACCAGTGCTGGCATCTGAAATCAATTCAGCGCTATCTCGAAAAATATTCGAAATAAATATTATTATTAAGTTCAAATGGTTCAAATGTGCAAAGAATGTTGTGATGCTTAAGTTACTTAATTTTATTGCAAACTTAAGAAGGACCTCTTTTCGTTTTATGTGTAATATGTAAAAAATATAGAGATATAGTTCTTTGTTTCATTGTTTGCTCACAAGTGTTTTTTTGGGGGCTAGGACTGCCCCTTTTGAAAATAGTTATTTTTCAGCCCAACTCTGTTTCTTTTTTCTTGACTGGGGTAACTAATGTCATAGTCACGCCGCATGACGTTGACAACAATAATGTTGACGATGCCAACCTTCCAAAAAAAAAAACCCTCTCGAAAATCCCCCCCCCCCCTCCAACCTTTCAATTTCTTCTGTTACACTGTTGCTGATTTCACATTTGCATCCCTTTGTTAGCAAGTTTTTATTGTACTTGGCTCACACCTGCTGCAGAAATGTTGGCCTACACTTTTCGTTTTGGGGCCGGTGGGCGTTTTTATTTATTTTCACAAGCACAAACAGTTCATTAAATAGGAAAATTCTGCACTTAATTGATCGAAATCAAAACAAAGCAAAAATGGATATCAGAATCAATAAGAGCAGGATGTAAATGAAAGAAGCTTCCATTTGTGTTGCCAAATAATGGTCGCTGGGAAATGCAAAGGTTGGTTGGAAAAACGTTGTGACTTTCAACGGCTAATGACTTGAAAATTTGCTGTACACCAACTCGTTCTACTTTTCTTTTTGAGGCAATGAAAATCATTACAGAAAAATATCTCGAAATGATGGTACAATCATGAAACGCAAAATGGCATCAATGCACTTGTAAAAATGTTGCGTAAAATGTTCAACTCAAATGTTGACAAGACAATAATAATATTATATTCATATATGGCATGGTACTCACCTATTTTTTTGGAGTGCATCGCATTGCCCTCTTTCTACGCCTGCAACTCGCACACAAATGCACTGAAATTGTGCGGAAAAAATGAGAAGGCAATGCATTTGTATCCACTTTTCGGTTCGCTGCGAAAATGCGTAGTGAAACGTCGGACCGAAACCAATGATGAACTCTCTGTCAATTGCATGAGGTCAAAATGGCAGCCAATTTTAAGAGGCCATCCCATCTGGATTCCTGGCGGCCAACTGAGAAACGGGCCAATAGTGCGAATGGCGGCAAAATGGCTGTCTACTTGGGGCCATTCAATTGTTGTGTGCCGACGAAAAGAAGAAGCCACAGCAAAGGGAACCACACGGCGTATACGTGATGCAGGCGTATACTTGATAACTGCTGGCCATAGATTATAGATTCCTTCAGTGAAGAAGATTGCGATCTGATGTGGCCCACTTCCACTCACACACACACACACACACACACACACACTCACATACACATGTTCGTTACTTTGTGCATAATTATGTAATAAATCTGATTTCCATGGAGAGCACACGATGATGATGGAGCAGCAGAGGATGCAGGACTCGTAAAAGTTTCACTGGCAAAGCGACGACAAAATGGCACGGGTCAATGGCAACACGCTCGTCAGACTCCGGTTACTCCAGCCCCATTATATATAATTTATTATTAAAAAGGCTTAATGACAAAACTTTTGCATTTTATGCCAACATACAAATTACCCCCACATATGTATGCAAGCCCAAAAACGAGGGTGAGAAAAAGTCAGTGTCATGGCTTCAAACGATTGTCCAAATTCTCAGAAATCGGATTGGAAGCAGTTAATACTTGTCTCAGTTTATAAACATTTTTTGTTTGGTTTTTGTAATGTTAAACCTTGTTTTTTATTATTCCCTTTTACCTGTTTTCCAAAATTCAAACATTTTATATTTTACTTTTTGGTTGAACACTTTGTGTACTTTTAGTTGAAACTATGTTATCGCAGTGGAAAATCAAAATCATATCACTTGAATGGAATATCTCCCGCTAAAAAGCAACGAAATTATGCAAACAAATGCGAAATTTTCAATGAGCTGAGGCGGCAAACATCAGCGGCAATTTTCAACTGAGTATTCCGCGCGCAATTAGCGACAAAACTTGAAGTGCAAATGTTTTTCGCTGTGGTTTTTGGCATCCTCTTGAGATTCGAGATTGCCGCGTGGCATGACAATTACGGGTGCTATCTCTGCCGCCATTTGGTTGCGCTTTATACCCACCGATTATGGTTATTTCAGCTGGGGTAGCGCAGGAAGCGGAAATCGCGCTAATAAAACTGGAAGCCATCCTAATGGGCAGAGCCACGCCCACTAAGTGATGGAAGGAGCGGCATTGCTGCTGCCAAACTTGTTTATAATCATTTAGATGATAACTGTTTCAACACGAAAACTTGGTCTTCAAAAATATAAGAACATTTAAGCTATGAAAGCATCATAGTTTGTTTAGCCATTCAAAATCGAAATAAAACTATTATTAAAACTTGAATATATAGATTTTTCAGTTGATTTTATTCAGATTTTTAAAGACTTAAGGAACCAGTAAAAAATCGTGTGCGTCTTAAACCATGAGAACTATTTATAATGCTGTCACTGTAGGAATTTTCGCTGACTTCTCCATTTGTTTTTCATGGCTTTGCACTTTCGTTCAACCTTTTTCTCCGCACGAAAGTCAGCCGTGCTTGGGCTCTTCTTCAGGTGTCCTGTCATTTCATAGTTTCAGGTATGAATTACTGCAAATTGTAATAATTTATGCAATTATTTGTGTACGAAACTGAGAAAAGTTTCTTGTTGTCGTTGCAGCGATATAAAAAGCAAACTTGCACTTCAAAGTTTCAGCTTTGTTGCTCTTCAGCTGGCAAAGTTGTGCCTTCAAGTAAAAATCGGTGGAGAGTGTGGCCCCAACGATAATGTCACATGGCAGCCGCATATTAACTTGGCAAGCAAAACCGCAGGGACAAGAAAGAAATTTGCAGCTAACTAGTTGCTAACTAATTACCCAAAAAAGAGTTGCCCCCGTAAAAAAAAAAAAAAAAAACACCTTAGAGAGCAAAGAGACGTTAAGAACATCCAGACAACAAAAAAAAAACGCCCATAACATAAAATATTGGACTAGGGGAGAACGGACACGCAAACTTTCTACCAAAATTCGAAAGAAAATAGTTCAAGTTGCAACACAACTCGAGAAAGCAATGAACTGGGAAAACGGCCAACGATCCCCAACTTTGGGCAAGACAAAGTGTAAACATTTTTGGCCACTTCTTGCAAAAAACACAACTTCTGCACACTCACCTTCGGACGCAGACAATTGTAAAATGTTTTTTAATTTGACCAAAAATACTTTCGAATAGCCAAAGGCAAAAACTTGGCCGGCAAACATTTGCAACGCCTCGCCACATATGAGTTCGTGGGTGTTTCACTTGTCCGTTTGTCCATTTTGTCCATTTTGTCCAATTGTCCGAGATGTCCACTCTGCAGTGGCCAAGCGAGGGACAAAACTTCTGCGTCCAAGTTGGAATGCATGAAGAACTGGTGAAATTGTCAGGATAGTCTTCTCATATACCCATTAAAGTTTCGCAACTATTTATATAAATACTTCGATTTTACTGTTAAAATGCTTAGTCTTGAAATCAGTTTATAAACTTTGCACCTATAATAATAGATAAACAATTGGCGCATCGTCAAAATCGATGGGTAACATGCTTTGGGGGCGATGTTAAGAGATTTGGAGCCGTCTGGAATATGCCCGCATTTGACGGCCAGCAAAAGCTAACAACAGTGTCTAGGCAGCCTGACATGTAGCAAGTTCCTGGCTATAATAATAAAAATTGCACGTTACGCTTGGCTTGGGTGCTTTTTTGGGGCCATGTGGGGGAGGGGGGGGTGGGGGGTGTTGGTGTTGTGGTATGGAGCACAGCTGGACAGGGCATATCAAAAAATATTGTACGCCGGCTAATGTTTATGTATGAAGTAGGGCTCTTCGCACTCCTTTGGCCCACTTTTCCGGGCAGCAAGAGATGGAGGAGGGCCACGAGAAGAAGGAGCTGCTGGAAAAGCCCACATTGTAGCATGAGATCCGGTTTCGGTTGCACAACTTTCGGTTGTTATTTTAAGTTAATGAAAATGTAAGACGCAACAGTGTGAGGACGGGAACGAGGCGAGTAGAATCCGAGTGGTCATTGTGGTAATGCAATGTTATGCGTACACACATCGAAACGAAACAACAACAATAGTGGTTGGTGGGTGAGGGTAGAGCTCCACTTAAGGAAACAGTTGGCATAATGAAAGTTTCAGGAATTTTCGGGGGCAAGTACGTTAACTTTAAATCAGAGGCGGATTCCAAAGCTACAAGTCTGGGTTCAGTGTGGCCAGGCATGAACGAAATAGTGCAACATTGCCAGCGCAAACTTAAAAGCATATTTTCCAGCATCATCATATATAATCGCATCTGTAGTGCAAGTTCTTAGCTCAAAGTTTAGGCAATAGAAAACAATAATTTACAAGCAAAACGGCTCTTCAAAATTACTCATTTAAGCCAACTAGCTCCGCAAAGTACATACATACATATGCAGCTCTGCCCGCTGCGAATTCAATTCATCTTTAAAACGAAAGCTCCCACCGAAATCTATCCATTCGAGCAGTAAATGTATCCAATAAATTTGCAGAGCTTGCCGTCTAAAATTTTTAAATAAATAAATCTGAAAGTTATCTAAGCGTGTCCAAATTCGATTTACAGCTACAAAAATTGAGCAACGGACTACGACTACGGCGGGTCGTGAAAAACAAAGGATACAATGGACAAAATAGAGCGAGAGTGAGAAGTTTGAATTGGAAGCAAAGGCAATGGAAAAAAAAAAGAGGAAAGGTAAACACGGGCCATGGCCGAAAAACTTTGGCAGCGCCAAATGGAATGAAAACACTTTTGACTGCCAAATTTTTTGAAGCAAATATAGATAAAGGTTTATTTATATGACCGACCCCAACTAATATGCATATGAGTTCAGCAAAGGAATTAAAAAATGGTAAGGTGGAGGGGACTAGAAAAATATGTCATACATAAACAAATTGATTGATAAAGGTTATATTTGTTATTATTATTCAAAAATATAGACCCTAATTTGATGTCATTAAAAATGTCACACAAAATCATTGCCAGCCAAAAATTAGATAGTAGCAGCGTTGCCAGGCTATAAATTAAAGCATGAAGTAAGCAAGCCTTGAGATAGAATTTTCTCGTTTATAGTTTTAATTGCTTGAATTTTTAAGTAAGCGTTAAATTGAGTTTGTACATTAAAAAAAAAAATAAATATCAAATACCGTTTGGTGTGGTTGATTGCAATGCCTTTCCACGACTAATGGTTTTTTTTTTTGCCGGACAAAGAACTCACCTCGCTGTGTGGTGAATAATGCTTCGTGGTGGGTGGTTTCCTTGCAGTGGGGAGTGGTGCGGTGGTGCTTTGGCTGGTGATTGTTTGTCTATTTATATCCTCATTATGTTTTCGCGCTTGTTTTACCAACGAGCGAAGCGAAGCGGATCGCATTTGCCAGTGGGTCCCTTGAATAATGTCTGGCCATACATTGTGGTCAGCGGGTGGTTGGCCGGGTTGGCCGGCTTTTTTGGGGGAGTGGTGCGGTGGTTGAGGGACAAAGGATAGGCGGACCGCAAAGTTTGCCGGCTTTGCAAAAACAAGGAGCGCAATTTGCTGGCTCCTTTTTTGCCGCTGTGACTGACTCCGCTGAATGAAGAAGTGTCCGGGCATTGTCCTAACAATGAAACTGCTTGTCAATCACTTGTGTCCTTCGCTTTTTCGTCTCCAACGGCCCACTCATCAATTAGTCAGCCTCTAATTAGACAGCGAAAAAAGGAACAAATTCGAAGGGCTCCGGTGACAGCAGCTGGGTTTTTTTTTATTTCTGCGGGCTTAAAGGATGTCTAGATGCGTTGAAAGGCTTTGCTTATCTAGTAAATTAAGTGGATTTGCTTATATAAATATGATTGTATGATTGTAAAATTACGTATACGCACCCTTAGCCCATTTTGTTTCCCCATATTTCGAACGTACTCTTTCGAAAACTGTCACTTAAGAAAACTTTAAGTTCGGCATAGCAATTTCGAAAGGATATCCGTTTGCTCGCATCCACTGACCACAGAAATCCCAGTTTCCTTTGGCCCACAATAAGGTAGACAGATCGGATTTCTGAGTTTCCCAGGGGCCCTGACCTGCCAACGAAATGAAACGTTTGCGGTTTTACTTCATAAACAATTTGTGTATATTTCATAAATATTTTTAAACAAATTTTCTGTCCGCCATTTTTTCATTTGTTTTATTTATTTTTTTTACGTTTTGTTCTGCTGTTGTTGTTTTTTCTGTTGGGTTGGTTGCTTTGTTTGCATGGTGGTTACCATGTTTTATTTGCGGGAATTACACTTTTCGCTTTTGGCAATGGCGCTGGAAGAGTGGTTGGAGGGGGGGGGGGGGGGGGAGTGCAGCCGAAAGGATCAACTTTTTTCCCCAATGCAATGAATATGGCGGAAAGTCAACAGCACATGTGTGTGTGTGTGCGTGTGCGGCGTAGTAGTAGTAGTAGTGACGGACGCTGCAAGAGGGCGTGGCACGGCCGACAAGGGAACTTCGTATAAATGACATCGAGCGGGGCGTGAAAGTTGCATTTTTATATTCCCTACATGACAGTCAAAAGGATCCATTGCTTTAGTTATTGGAATATGAATTCAAAAGCGAAATTATTAAAAATAACTAAAATATAACTATATTTTCCATTTCAATATGGTTGGAAACCATGGCGGGTTAACTTTTAGAGGTATTTCTCGTTCGAGGCACTCATCAATTATTGCAAAACATCCTGTTCGGGCCTCTGCCTGGCAGCCATGTGCGTTTGTTTACCCGCACAGGACTCGCAGGACACACGCGGCACAAGCTGGCGGATGGGGCACCAACACAGACCGCCCGCCGCCCACTTTCGCTCCCAAGGGTCATGTTTATCTTGCGCTTACAGTGGAAATTCCCTTAAACTTCATTCGTGTCGCCGCTGCTGCCATTGTTTTGGTCTGTTGCAGTTTTTCCGCACAGTTTGGGTCCCCAAAGTATTTTATTGCTCATGCACGCGTACACAGTTTTCATGCAATTTGTCGTGCATTTTTTTTTTCTTTCGGGATATGAGCGAACAACCCAGCGCCTTGCTTCCCCTAGAAAGTGTTGCACTTCATTTGGCAAGGACACTGCTGTGGGCAGATGCCTCCCATTTTAATAACACACGGCCCAGCTTTTTTTTATCGTCCATTTCAACCTGATTGATACATTTTTTTCAGCTTGTGTTTAAAGGATTCTTATAGATCTGGAATCTAACGGAAATTTAAATTTAAAGAGAGCTTTAAGCTCTTGATTATGACTTCCGGTGATTGTTATGCAAGTGATTGTGTTAGGTATCCGATCTTTAACAGTCCTGTTAACAAATATTGGTGTGAAAAATAATTTTCAGTATGTTTCATGTTTCAAACATTATTAACAAATAGAATAAGCTGTCATGTTTTCGGTGGTTGAACAGCAACATCTTTTCTTAAAACCTCCACGAGCGCGCTTTCCAGCAGTCGCTCCAAAAAAGCTCAGGATAGAGCTTTTTGCAAAGTTAGCAGCGCAAACATGGGCGCCACTTTGATCATAATTTAAATTTTCCCACTCAAATCAAAAGAAAAGACCATTTTTGATATTGATTCTGTTTAGTTTTGCTTCATTTCTTTATTTTCCGTTATGCTTTTAGTTTTTTGCTGCACTGCCAAAAATGAAAACACACTTTGATAAATACTTTGACGGCTTTTAAACCTAACAATAATAAAGATGATAATCATAATTTTACTTTGTTTTCTCTCTCTGTGTCTGCGTGGGTATGTCTCACAATGCATATTCCATTAAACAATTGCCCAAGATAATATTTAATAACAGCACTAAACTTAAATGGATTTAAATGAGTAGCGCGAGCAAAGCAAACGGAAATGAACAGTGCAACATCAGGAATACAATATAAACAAGAGAGAATGCTATAGTCGATTTCTCCGACTAACAGATACCCGTTACTCAGCTAGTGTGAATGCGAACAGGAAATTTCATCATTTTTCTGGTATATCGATACATATTGCGGAAGAAAAAGTGGGCTTGACATAAAGTTTTTTGGCAAATGTATGGAAATTTACAGGACTAATAAAATTTTTTTCAAACGTGGGCATCGGAATCGTCGGAATCAGGATCAAGAATATATATATTTTTTATGGTCGGAAACGCTTCCTTCTGCCTGTTGCATACTTTTACTCAACGAGTAACGGGTGTAATAAATATGCTTATGATTCGCAAAAACAAAAAAAAAAAAAGTACTGATAAAAAAATTCTTAAATCCATAAAACGGATATTTAAGTATACATACATATAGTTTTTTGATATACATTCACTGTATATAACATAATCGTTTTCGTATTTATATTAGGGTTGTATTTTTTGTATGTTTTAAACATAGTTTTCTGGTTTTTGTTTGTTTTTTGTTTGTGGGTTTCCTTCTCAGCTTATCATTTTGTTTTCAGCTTTTTTTTTTTTAATTTTTAGTTGTAGCTTTTTATGTTACTTTTAGATTTGGAAATTGTTAAATTTTACATTTGCTTAGGATTTATGCTTTGCTGCTCAAATGGGAACTTTTGATGATAATGATGTGACGATAATGAATATTGAATGGAATTTCTCAGGATTCTAGCTTACAAAATTTGACTCAATTTTTGAATAGTTGCTTTCATTTAGTTGCTCTTTTTTGTTTTGGTTTTTGTTTTTAGTTTTTATGGTAGTTGGTAGTTTTTGCATAGTTTTGAAACGCAAGAAATTTAATTTCTTGCTTACAATATGACGAGTTTATTGGCTCTTTACTTATATATTACATATGTATAGCATATAACATGTATATCTGTTAATGTATGTAAATATTTCTAGAAAAGACTCTTAAACCACGAAAATTAATTCCGAACGAATCAAGAAACGAAAACTAATTGTTCTCTCTGTGTGTTTGTTTTGATAATAAAATGTAATCAGTTCTTTGAGTTCTCATTTGAAAATGTTTGTTGGTTTGTTGTTTGTTTGCTTGTTGTTTTGCTGTTATTGTTTTGACCAAACGAAATCCCAGCAGCTTTAGTCCATGTATCATCGATAAGGTTTCCCTTGGTTATTGTTTAGTTGGCATATAATGCCCAGAAATTGTTTTAGTTAGCCTACTTACACACTAATCTTCTCCAGACAGGCGCGCAAAAAAAATGTTTGGAGCTCTCATCATCTAAATAGGTATTGTTATATTCCTTTCGTCGTTTAATAAATAGCTTAACAAACTAGAAACTCGAATGTACAATGTGGGGCTTGAGTTGCTCGCCCCATTCATCTTCATCTGTCTACGATCTATTCTATCTACGATCTCTCGCTCAGAAGGCCGCATCGCCAGCATACCATGGATGCACCCACGGCGCCGATGGCGGCGGAGTGGGTGGATATATGGTGGGCGATGGCTGACCATGTGTATGATGGGCCGCCGCTGCTGCCGCCGCTGCCGCTGCTGCTGCAGCATGATGATGTGCCGCCGCAGCAGCCGCTGCCGCATGATGATGATGATGGTGCTGATATGGTGCCGTAAATGCCGCCGCCGCCGCTGCCGCCGCACTGCCGTAGTAGGATGCGGCGGCCAGGGCAGCTGCCGCCGCCGTTGTTGGCGAAGCCGTCGATGAGGAGTGCGTCGAGGAAGCTGGCGACAGGCTGGCCAGTCCAGCGGCACACACGCTATGCCGGCGATGCATTATATGCCGTTGGGGTGGCGCCGCCACTGCCGCTGCAGCCGCCGGTTGCTGCTGCTGCTGCTGCGTTTGCTGCTGCTGATGCGGATGCTGCTGCGGTTGGTGGGGCGGCGTTGGTGCTGCCGCCTGTGTCCTTCGCTGCCTCTGCTGTTCCCACTCGGGCATGACATTGCCCATGGGTGGACTTAGCATGCTGGCCGCCGCCTTGCCATACAAATTCGATAGATAGGCGTGCTCTACTTCGGCCATTTTCTGAGCGGCAGCCGCAGCAGCGCGCGGATTCTTTGCCGCCGTCTGCTCGGCATGCTGGCGCTTCTTTAGCAAACGCTGCTGCTCGTGCTGCTGCTGATGGTGGTGCTGCTGGGCTGCTGGATGGTGCGGGTGCGGGTGTGGGTGTGGGTTGTGGGAGTACAACATTTCGTATGTGTTGCTGGTGGTGTGTACAGGTGTTGCTGATAGTGCAGGAGATCCAATGGTTCCCGCTCCGGGTGGTGTGGCTGGAACTGCCGGAGCTGGCGGTGGCGCTAGTGCCCTCCGCCTGGCCAGCACTTCATCACCACTAACATTCGCTGGCGGTGTGAGCGCCCGTCTCCTCAACGATGTGGCTGCCACCGAAGTTGGTGGTGCTATCGCTGCGGACGCCGCAGTTGTTGTTCGTGTGAGAACTGTGGCAGTTGTGTGGCTGCTTGTTGTGGCTGCTGTGCTTAACGGTGGTGTTGTTGGTGTGCCTGTGCCTGTGGCTATTGTGGTTGTTGTTGGTGGCAAATGTTGTGCTCCCCAGCTTAATTCCTAGCTCGTGCGCGTCCTCTTAGCTGGCGGCTGCTCCGACTGGCGCGTCATAAAGGTCAGCTGTGTCATGTACTTGATGATGTCGCGCACTTGCACCAGTGGCATGTTTTCGTTGTAGTTGCGATCGTACTCCATCAGGATCTGCACTTGTCGCCTGTAAAATTGGATTGATTAAGCAATGCATTTCAAGTACAAACTTATGTTATCAAAACTCACCGATTTGCCTTGTAGAGCTCCACGCCGAGGGCCTCGATCAATCGCTTGCAATGATCCAGCGGCACTGAGGGGAAGAAGTTCTTCTGGAACTCGATGAGCGTCATCAGCTGTTCGGATTCGTTGTAGGCCTTCATGTTGATGCAGGGCACCAGATGCTTGTCCACGCACACCTTGAGCACCTTGTAGGGCGTCAGGTTCATGTTGTTGGTGGGTATTTCGGGTATGACGCACAGCCGCTGCGCACTATCTGCCGCATTCGCCGCCGCCGCAGCATGAGCAAGTGCCGCATGGCGCTGCAGATGCATGGAGGCGCTATTCGAGGAGGCATTGCCATTGCCGTTTGAGCCATTACCCGAGGAGCCGGTGTTGCTTGTCCCATTGTTGTTACCCGATGCATTCGCCGAGTTGCCTGCATTACCCGAATTCGAGGAACTGCGTCCATTCTGCTGGGCATGATGGGCGGCGACGGCGGCCAAACGTTGTTGCTGGGCCACCGCTGCCGCCGCTACCTGTTGCTGGGCGACCGCCGACGAGTGTTGCTGCAAATAGGCCGCCGATGCAGCTAGTGACCTTCGGGAGGAGGACAGATCGATTACGTCAGTGGGTGTGCTTTGTTGTTGAGTGCTTGTTGTTTGTGTATTGCTGTGGTTACTACTACTTTGGCTGTGTGTCTGACGCCCATAATTACTATTAGTATTATTGTTATTCCGTCGTACTCCTGAATTTGAACTAACCCCACCTGAATTATTGCTAGCTAGCGAGAGTATGGCCAAGGGTAGATTATTGCTTTTGGTCGAACAAATCACGCTCTTTTGCCGCCCAGTCGCACCGCTGGATGCCCCGCCTGCTGCTCCACCCGCCCCACCTGATCCCCCGACGCCGCCGCCGCCACTGCTCAACGGAGATGGCGCCGTATTCGAGGCACTCGAACTGGAACACGAACTTGATGGCGAGTGCAGAAAGTGTCCGGGCAACTGTGGCGTTATTGTCACATTCGGATTGGAGGCCAAGGTCAGTGTGGCCACATTGCTCATGGCCATGCCCATATTTAAACCGCCCACGGAGGGCGACATGGGTGGCGATATATACGAAGGCACCAGGTGATTTTGATTTGCACTATTATTGCTGTTGGAATTCGTTTGTATGAATGTCGAGAGATCCGGATTGGCCAAAACCTTTTGTATAACAGCCCGCATTTCGTCCGTCATCACAGTGAACTTCTTTTCAAAATCCTCGAGTGCTTGTGTGGAATTCAGCGGTATGGTAGTGCCATTTCCGGTGGCGGCTACTCCTCCTCCGCCACCTCCGCCGGCGCCGCCACCACCACCACCGCCATCAACACCACCACCTCCTCCAGCTCTTCTGCTTTTGGTCAGCGTTATTTCAGCTCCCGAACCATCTGGTATCAGCGGTGGCACAATGGGTTTGGTAAAGGTAACACCTCCAGCACTCTTTTGACTTTTGTTTGCCTTATTGGGATTGTTATAGTCCAGCATGGTAATCAGATCCGTATCCAGCGGCAGGGAGGGCAAGGCTGGAAAGTTCTGCTTGCCGGCGGCATGGCTAGAAGCGGTGCCACTGGTTATATTACCACCAGATCCAGTCGGAGTGGCACCTTTTAGCTGCTGGCTGATGAGCAGACGTTGGGCGGGGGTTAGTTGATTCCAAAGCGCTAGATTCGTGTAATCCGCTCGAGTCGAAGGCAGGTTGTAGTTGAAGGCATTGCTGCCGGCGCCAGCGCCACCAGCCACGCCCCCAGCACCGCCGCCGCCTCCCAAGAGTGCTTGCACGTAGCCGGCGGCAGCAGCAGCTGCCACAGCGGCCGCCGAACTGGAGTTGTTGCTGCTGTTACTATTCCTCATGTTGTTGTTGCTGCTGCAGTTGCTGTTGTTGCTGCTGCTGTTGTTGTTGTTGTTGTTGCTGCTGAGACTTTTGGCTAAGGCATGTTGTGGCTGTTGTTGTTGTTGTTGTTGATGATGATGATGGTGGCTACTATTGGTCTGGTTGTTTGGTGAAGAGTGTTGCTGTGGTGCATGGTTGTTGTTGTTGTTAAATGTGCTGTTCTGGTGTCGTTGTTGTTGTTGCGGTTGTTGTTGTGTCTGTTGCTGTTGTTGTTGCACCATTGACTGCTCGACATTTGACCTAGAAACATTATATACAATACATAAGTCGAGGTGACCGCCCCTTTTTTTATCGTTTTTTTTTTTAAGCTTGATTTTTATTTACAATTGTCTTTTGGTTTTTTGTAAGTTCTTCGCTTAAAAAGACTCGAAATTTATTGCATTTTTCAATCGATTTTGTTGTAATTGTCATTTCTCATCAACTAACTAAAGACTAAAGACACTGGGAAATGTCATTTGTTTGGTATGCATTTTCAATGATTTTATGAATTTCTTGATTTCTCGTTGGCGGGTTTCTTTCTCTCTCTTGCTCTCACCCTCACTCTTCTTCTTCTCATCATCTTCTGTATCCGCACACTTGCAACTTGCATTGCCGATTAAACATATCGGAGACATCGATATTGCGATTGCCTTGGCCTTTGCGCTCGACTGCTGCCGATGAAAACAAATGGAGAGAAAACCAGGTGGCGATAGTCAATTATCGTTGGTTTTTAATATACCCGATTCGTGATTTGATTGTATTAATGAAGAAATTAATGAATTTTGTTGTGTTTGATCGCTCTGCTCATTCTCTCAATCTCTTAAAACAAAAGTTTAAGCATTTACAATTCATTAGTGTGCTCTTTCTCTATGCTCTTTTGAACTGTTTACCTTTTATAAAAAATAGGCACCAAATTGATAACTCTTTAAAAAAAATTTTATTGCTTTGTTTATTCATATAAATTTAAGAAATTGTACTAATTTGGTAGGCTTTGTGTTTTGTGTTTTTATGTAATTGCATGAGATGAAATAGATATTAATCGGTTAAAAAGCTTTCGAAAAGCTTTTGCCTCGTTTTTCTTTCATTTTACCCATTTAATTATAGTCATCCTGTAGTTTTTAAGCCACGTTTTAAAAATCTAAATCGATTGTCAAACAATTTTCAAGTATTATTACTTCAACTTTTGTACACGCATTATATATAATGTATCTAGGATCTTTCACTGTACTTTGTATCTTTTTGTTTTAGTGGTGTTTCTGTGTGTGTGTGTGTGTTTGTGTGAGGGTGGGAAAGGGGTGGGTGGGGCCAAACGGGGTTAAAAAAACCTGCCACCACCAATAAAAGCTTGTTCTCGTTGTTGTTGCTGCTGCTGGCTGATTTGTATGTTTCCCCTTTTGTATATATGTGGGCATATACATATGTATATACCGTATAATATACATATCTATCTATATATGTATATTTTAACTTTTTCGTTCGTCACAAGTCGTGAGTCATACCACGTGTGTATGTGTGTATGTCGTTTCTTATGCATGTGTGAGAGAGTTTGTGTGTGTGTGTGTGTGTGTGATAACATTAGGGGTAGTCAGTACACACAGCCATTAAATAAATGTAGACATGTTTTTTGTTTGTTGCATTTAGATATATTAAATATATATTTAACCATATTGGAAACGTAAATCATTTCGGTTTTTTCTCTTTTATTATGCGAATTTATGTTTTTCAAAATATGTTGTAGTTCCGTTTTAACATTAAGTTACTATTTGATCATACAAAAAGAGAAAAAAAAAAGAAGAAGTTTTAAGAGCAAAACCAGAAAAAAGTATTATCATAATAATATACAAAGTAAGGTTATAACGAAATCATCATCATTCCATTGACAAAGAAACAATTAAAATTAGATACGTATATATAATGTTTATAAAGACTTTAATTCTACGTTCATTTTTATCTTAATCGGAGAGGTCATGCAATCGCTAGGGATACTTTTGGTTTATAGGAAAACTCTACAACATGATGTATGTACAGATGCTTGTGTGGGTGGGTGTGAGCGTTTTTTGTGTGTGTGTGTGTTTATGTTTGGGTTTAGTTCTACGGACTTATTTATGGAGTGGAGTAGTAGGCGGTGGTGTTAATCGATCGGGTAGTACCGTGTAATCCCAATGCGAGCGATATATTCTCCACCTTAGCGCGCCTCCGATACCGATAGCTTATTTATTTCACTCTACTTTTCTGAGCCTTTCTTGAGCCACCCTAATGCATGCCGTAAGAGGTTCGGAATCTGGAGACCCGAAAATAAAAAGAGAGAACAAAAGCTCGTCAAGTATTTGCAAAAAGTAGTCGTTTCGAATTGGTTAGTAAAGTTTAAATTTCGTATTTTTTTGTTGTCTTTTCGGAATATGTTATGGGGGTAATTGGGACTTCATTGGTATGATTGGTTTGTGTTTAGGTAATTATTTTGAAAAACATAAAATCAAATTCGTTTCGGACATCGGCGTCCCCTATATAGGCTTGAAATCTACAAACAAGTAATGGGAGAAACTGTACCATTGCCCTTATTAAGACTAGCAATTTAGTTAGCATACGTTAAAAACGAATGAATTTAAGTTTCAAACTCGAATAAATATATCATACAATGCAAACAACAATTAACAAGTGCTTGAATATGGACACAAAAACATTTAGTTAAAAACCATATTTATTCTTGGGCTTTTCGTCAAAAAACATCTATTCTTTTATTTCGAAAGGGTAATGTAAATTCAGTAGAGTAATTAACTTGATGTGTTGCATGACTTTGAAAGGCAAAAAACAAAGAGCAGAGAGAAGTTATGCTGGAAACGAGTATTATTTTGTATATTTATTGTAATTCGGTATAGAACACAGATCAAAACTTTAAATAAAATGCGTGCACAAACGCCGATATCGGTATGGTTCAGCAATATATATGGTATGTATGTAACATTGAGAATTGGAAAAACAATCGGTGCAATATTATTATATTTTTATGTTTTTTTGTTTAGAAAAGAGCATAAATGAAAAAAAAAAACAAAATTATATCGACTGTCCTGAGATATTCGAAAAATCGTGTGACACCCTAATGGCAGAGCAATTTAAACCTAAGCAGCGATTTCTCAATGTCTATAGCCTGCAATTCCCCCCACTACACCCAGCATTTTACACAATTACTGACTACTAAGCGTTATTTCAAAGATCTATTTTACCGCTAATTAAGCTTGCCACGTCCTTCAGCTTATCGATTTTCGGGAGCACCGAAAAATGGCATTAGATGCATTTAAGCCTAGACATTGAGAACTCAACCCTTAGAGCGACTTAGTAAAAATGTGTGTATTTTATATTTATAATATATAAACAACAACAGCGAAAAAATAGAGTATAAAGTTTTAGGTTTTTTTTTTCTTGATATTGGCAAAAACGAATTACAACAAAATTTGAAAAACACAATTTCTGCGCATTTATATTCGAGATTTTAAATAAAATCAACGTACTAAATGTAATTAATATAAATAGTCATAAGGAAAGGCAAAATCAAATATAGAATCGAAATGATCAATTTTTTTTTTTTGTTAAATTTTTAATTTTTTTTTTTGGAATTTTCAAAGGATAGTAGTGGGGGGAGGGCGGTGTGGGAAGGAAAAGATTTAAAACAATCGTTCCACTTACATGTGGTTGGCATTTTGACCTGCCGCCGAGCGGACGAGCGGAGGTGGGGCATTCCCGCCGCCACCACTATGGTTGTTCACCGAGGACATGGAGATCGCGGGGTTGTTGTAGGAATACGGCTGCCGGCTGCTGCCGCTCATCATCAGGTTGTTCATGTGCTCCCGATAGCTTCCCACGCGATTGGCGTTCGCATGCGTTTGCTGCGCCTAAAAAAAAAAAGATAGGAAGGCAGAAGAGAATTAGGAAAAAACTCGCTATGAAGAACACTTGAAAAAGGGTTGACATTTTTGAAAAACTAAACTAAAGTAAACTAACTCAATGGAACTACATGTTTACATCCTTTTTGCTCTTGATTTGTTAATTTAATATAACCCACTAGTTAATCGTTGTGATGACCTACTTTACCATGTGTGCAATTATGGCGAATTGTTGTGCATAATTAACAATTATGAATGCAAAGAAGGCGGAAGTTATTGGCACTGCAAATTAGTTCAGCAACAACAATCGATTAATAAATTGCGACTATTAGACGCTTAAAGACTTTTTGTGCTATGTGAACGATTTCGTAGGCGATTAGAACTACGTTTTTAGGTCTCCGATTTGATAAGATTGCCATTACGCATAGCGAGTATCTAGACGGCTTGTATTTCTTTTTTTTTTTTGTTTACGTTTTATGTGTTAGAGGCCGATTTTAATTTTGAAGGTCACAACAAATTCCTCAAGTTCTAGATATATTAAGAATATTTCAAACACACATGAATTTTAATTAATTATAAATTTATGAATTTATAATTAATTTATGGTGAAATGTTTGTAAAACAAACATCTTTCTTTCGTGAGAAAGGAAGTTTACTTTATAGAAGTTCGACTGTAGTGGCAGCAACAACAGCAGCAACATCAACAGGTTGTGGCCAGCACACACACACACACACACACACTCATATGCACATCCCAAAGAGGGAAGAGAGGGCACCAGTGGGGGGAAAGAGATGGGGATGGGCATAGAGGGAGATGGAGCCACTCTCCTATGCACACTATACTGGTGACCTAGTTTTTGATGCCGTCGAACGCTGCTGCTGCGCTGTTGCCAAACTGCGAAAAAATCAGCTAGAAAAAAAAAGCACGCTAACACAAACAGCGATTTATATATGTGTACGATGTACATATGTACTGCCTAGCATATGTAAGTTTGTGTATCATTACAAGCAAGGCCAACAAAACACGGCCATGCACTCTCTAGAGAAATCCCTCCGTACGCACACATATACATCCAAAATACCCCCAATACATCCCATTTCCACCTTTTTCGAACTGGTCTCCACCAAAGTCGGGCCTGGATTTTCTATATCAATGGTAGTCAAATAACTAGTTTTAAATGCCATTCTAAGCAGTTCATTTTTGAACTTTATAATATACTATACCATTAAAATAGAAGTAATTTAACATTGGGTGTGACATTACTAATGTATGGAGTGGTAGACAATTTGTTAAACCAATTAAGTACCGGAAATGTCATTCATTTCGATTTTGAGCCGAAGGATTCTAGTATAAAATAGTAGCTCTTAGTGATAAATAAGTATCCATTTACAATTTTACGAAATAAAATAAAATGCCAATTCACAAATGAGCTGGATTAATGTATATCACAAACATTGCATAAACACCGACTCGCATTACTCTAAAGTAGGCTCGAATTTCTAGATAAGGCTTGAAAAACGATAATTCGGTTGAGTGTAAAGAATCTTGTATCTATAATATTGTTCAGTAGCTGGGGTATAATAAATGATACCATAGCAACGTTGATATTATATTCCAGATTACGATTGGGCATTACTTCTCAAACTTTGCTAATAGCTTTGATATCCCAAAGTTTGATAAACATTGTGCATTAATTGGAGGAAAACGTTAGCTAGCCTAGTGCTCAACTCACCATCATCTGGGCGTGGAGCTGCAGGTTTGTCTGTCCGGACATCCATCCGCTGCTGGCCAAAGCCTGGACGGTGGCCTGCGATAACATCCTGTTGTTGCCCTGCGACTGCTGGAGCATCGACGCCGCTGCCGCCGCCTGGGAATTGAAGGCCGCTACCGCGGCTGCCCCAAAACTATTTGCCGCATTCGCCACACCATTGGCGCCGGCGGCAGCTGCTGCTGCGGCGGCGCGTTGCTTCATCAGATGCTGTTGATGCGCCGTCGCCGCTGCTGCGGCGGCAGAGGCAGCGTGCTGTTGCTGAGATTTTGAGGTCACCTGTTGGCCACCAGCGGTGTTCGCGGAGGATGATGCGGCTGATGTGTTCTGGCCCATGTTGCCGCCGCTGGAGGAGGAAGGGCCGGACGATCCGGAAACGGAGGTGGTCACTTTTGGAGGCGGCGCCGAGGGTTGACGGGTCCAATTGACCGAGTTGTTGACATTGGCCCGATTGCCAATGAGCAGATTGGAGTCAACCACCTTGCTGGGCCAGTAGTCCTCGAATTCGGTGCCATTTGGGAAGTAGCTTTTGATGTCCGTCAGCGAAATCACGGCCACGTTCTCGCTGGAGAAGAGCTCATTGCGTATGCCCTGCACCTTGCAGCAGAACTTTAGATAAGCCAGGTCCCAGCCATTGAGCAGCTCCGCTTTGGTCTTTAGATTCTCGGTCTCGCCCTCAAAATAAAAGAGCGGCACAACCTGCTGATTGTTGCGCACAGTGTAGGGCACCACGGACTCCTTGTTGATGCGAATAAAGCCGCACTTCTCCGACGGCGTCTTGCTGCCGGAGACTAGTTTCCTATAGCAAATATCCAGGAACTGATAGAACTTGGATGCGTCACTGAGACGCACCACCAAATCCTTTTGGTTGAAGATGTCGCGACCGAACTCGCCGTCACAATGCTTATGATTAATCTCGATGAAGAGACGGGCCTCCGCATCGGTGATGTAGTAGCTGCGCACGCAGGTGCAGCTGGAGTAGATATCCGGATGCAGGCAGTTAAGGTATTTGCCCAGCAGTTTCAGTTCGATCATGCGCACGGAGCAGTACTTCTCCGATTGGCGATAGATGTACGGTATGGATACCTTGCCGAACTGAGCCCAGCCGAAGTGGCCTTGAATGGACTCCTCGTCGCAGGGTCCCGTGGAGGACTTCTTGTCCGAGCCGGAGTCGCTGACGGCTCCATTCGAGCGGCCATTGGAGGCCAAGGCGGGCACCACCTGCATGGTGCCGTTGGGTAGTTTCTGATGACGAGATAGGTAGTTCATGATATTGGTCTGGCCATTGCCATTTGTGATCGGCGGCTGCATGTTGCCACCGGCCGAGGATGCCGCAATGGCGCCCCCATTCGAGTGCTGCATGGCCGCTTGACGGGATGCCTGCTGGGCGGCCTGTTGCTTCTGCTGCTCCTTCATTTTGGCAGCTAGTTCGCGGATCTCGGCGTCATCGGGACGCTCCTGCTTGACGGGCGGTCCCAGGGGACCGCCCAAACTGTTGCCGTGGAGCGGTAGGCTCTGGCCATTGGCATCGATGACGCTAGTGATCTGCACATCCTCGCTGGCCATCGCTCCTCCGCACACTCTCGCTCTTTTGCTCTAGAATGCTGTCTTGCTCGCGCTCTATGTAATCTTGCGTTATCGTACTTTTCCAGACTTTTCGATATCCACACTTTTGGTTTGGTTTTATATTAGGAGCTGTATTGAAAAATTTACTTGTTAGGATGACAGTTCGATTGGTACTGCCAGCATTTCAATTTGATATGTTATTTGTGTATGTATTTATATATATGCTCATATATGTCAATATATATTTAACAAAGACTGCATTATGTCTTACTGATTTTTTTAATTATTCACACATCAAAATGAAATTCTTTTGGCAAGTGTATTTGTTATTTAAACAGAACTATAAAAGAAATAAACAGCCGGCTTGTTCGATCCTTCTCTTTCTGGCACACAAACGGTCACACTGACCGGCTGTCTCACACACACACACACACACACACACACGTGATAATTTTTTTAGATGTTTTCCTTTGCAAGTGTGCGTGTGTTAATGCGCGCACTTATTTTTGTTGTTTTTCGAGCTCATTTCAACATTTTGCACACAATGCTATTGCTGTTGTTGTTTTTGGCATATAAATTATACATTATGTATGCATGTGGTACACTTACACAAACAAACGCTAACTGCATTTTGGCAGTGTGGCAAAAAAAAAAACAAAACTATTTAATGCATTTGTTGTTATATTTAGTTGCTGCTTTCTCTCTCCTCGTTTGCTTTTGGTTTATTAAATTCCTTTTTGTTGTTTTTGCGACGACGCTCGTGGTGAAAAAAAAAAACAATTTGTTTGGTTCTCTTTTCTTTTGATATTCGCACTTTTTCGCTAGTTTGCTTTAGCGCTTGTTCCGCATTCGACGCCGACGCACGTCCGCCCGTCTTCGCAATACACAAACGAGTGTGATCGTTGTTACGAAAATTATTTCAACGAAGTCAACTGAAAAATGTGTACGGCACACACACAAACCTACAGCCGTGCGCTCACCCACACTGGCGCAGCGCGCCGGCAGCGACGCCTACTGCGGCAGCGGATGCAGAGCGCAAAAGAAAAACGGAAAACACGAAAGAGAAAAAAACAAACACCCGTAGCGCAGTCGGCGTCGCTGCAACGCTGCCACGAACATTTTGCCGAATTGTTGTTGCTGCTGTCCGTCTCCCTTTTGCGCCCCCACCCCCCTTCTTATGCATTTTCCTACTCTGCCATCGCTCTCTCTCACCCTATTCGGCTAGCCCCCTCCTCGACGAACGCCTGCTCTCTCTCTCTCCTTCCGCTCATCGACTAGCTCTAAGCTGCGACGCCGACGTCAACGTAGCTGCAGAGTTACAACCCACAGTGGTTAAGACATAAGCAACTTATGGAAATTAATTAAGGGATCTTAGCCAATTCAGTATGAAAGTAAAATTTTATAAAATAATACGAATTTATGGGATTACAAGTTTACCATTTGTTGAATATTTAACCTCACAATTAAGTTCTTTAAATACTCTACACATATGTATCTCGAATTTGAACTTTTTATTGTTAAACTTTCTCTCAAATTCGCATTATTTTTTAGTAACACCATCTGGGAATCAAGCAGATCAAAAAAGGCAAGCTTCTTTGTGGCTTACTCATATAAATGGTGTAAAAAATAATGCAAACTAGCTAAATTTACTTTAAAATTAGTGTTTCCTTGTTACATGTTTACTCTTTACATACAGTTGTACAAATTTATTTGTATATATTATTTCTCTATAAGAATATAATAATGCCATTTTCCCCTGGCATTTGAACCACGGTACAAGGAAAGCTTAAGCTATGCTATATACAAGACCCACACACACTGACACATGTTCACAGAGAGCTGGCTGGGTCACAGTATTGGTATTGGTTTTGGTATTGGTGGTGTGATGATGATGTTGTTGCTTTTGTGCGGGAGTGGGTGGGTGGGTGCTCTTTGTGGGCGAAGGCGTGGCGGGGCGGCTCTATTTTTGGCAAGCACCAAAAGCAAAAGCAAAGGCCCCTGCTTAGCATTCGATGGCCACCTCTCCTCGCTCTAGCCCTCTCCCTTTCCCACATGCCATCACTCTCCCCGTCCCTTTCGCACCGTCGAATGCAAGAAGTTTTCGGTATTCGCGCGCTCTGCGGCTTTCAAGACAGGCCCCGTTCCAGAAGGCAGAGAAAACCGGGAACGACCGAGCACGAACACGAACAAACGAATACACGAGTTCACGAACGGGCGCAGCTCCAAAAGGTCGCCCCGACTCTAAACATTTACCAAAAAAAAAAATTTAATTAGCCAGGTCCAAGAGTCCAAGTCAAATTCCATTGTGCCGCCATCATACGGGGCTAAAAAGTTAACTGCCAGTTAATAACGAGTCCCGCGAAGTACAGTCAGATCAAAACAGGTGTTATTTGGTCCCGAAAACTAAACGTACAGTTGCGCCAAAACACATTGTGATATGTATTTTACTTAATGCAATGTCCACTTCAATTTATTTAGAACCAACTGTAGCCTATTAAAGGTTCTACTTGTTTTCATTCAATCATATGCTTATGTGTGTAATAGGATTACACAATATAAACCGAAACGCAATTTATATATGAATGTACGTAAGTACACCAATCAGTTTTTAGGGTATTCAAAAGCCGAGTGTCAATGGAAGGCACTGCAGTTTATTGGTATCTCTCGGCTTTGGTTTCAGGTGTCTCCCGGGCTTTTTAGTTTGTACGGTACGAGACTCTCCAGTGCGTGGCTTTCTTTAATTCTTTCGTTCTACGGGCTCCCTGTTTCGTGGCATCTCTCTTGATTTTGAGTGGGGGTTTTGATTTTTGGTGTTTTGCTTTGCTAATTAGTCAGCTGTGCGTGAGTGTGTTTGGGTATTTCTTGTACTTTGTGTGGAAGATGTTTTTTGTTTTTTTTTTCTCTACGGCCATGTAAACCCCCTTCTAATAGTGCGGTATTCGTATTTAGTCATATGCTTAACTATGTACATAGATATATATGTATATACATATACATACATAAATCTATATGTACGAGGCTATGTGCAACGGTTAAAGTGTGCGAAATGTGCATCTGTAGTGGTGGGCATACGCATTCGACATCGTCAGTCGCCATCGATGCGAACGAAGAGTGTACGAGAGTGAGAGAGAGAGGGTGTAAGTGCGAGGGGTTGGGTAAGGGGAGAAAGAGGGAGACAGCGTGAGAAGCGAGCGTTACGAAAGGCCCCGTTTCGTGCGCGCTTTGCTATGTAAACACGACTAAACATGTGCCTGCATGTGTGCGTCTGTCTGCATGTATGAATCTAGGCGTACACATGTATGTATGTTTGCATGCGTGGATGTAGACCGTTCGTTTAACCATCAATGGGAAATATTGGATTGGGCGTTGGGTGGCTCAAAACGGGGGATTGGGGCGGTAGGCGGATGGTCGGCTCTGCCGTTTGCTATGATTTTGGCAAGCTTCACGATTGCGCAGGGAACAGAAAACCGATATTTGCTGCACAAAGAAGTAGAACTAGGAGGGCTTACCGAGCTTGATGATGTTTGTACATATATATGTACATATGTATGTATGTATATACATATGTATGGTGGCAATATACAAAAATACAAACGAACAAGAGATCTTACCGCTTAGAAACGGTTAAATTTTGCCAAAATTACGTTAGTAATATTGTTAATACTGCTGGATGTGTAAACACTTTTTAAACAGTCTTGGCTTTGACAGCGACTAATGGCTATTTACAATTTTTGTGCGAGTTGCTTCAGGAATTTTCTCTAACATTTTCTTGTAAATGCATTTGTGCCACCAAACGTTAATGGGGAAAGTCGTTCTACCATCTACATAGTTTCTTAACACAAACTTAAAATTATGCAGATTTGCTGCGTATCTCTTTGCCTCTATAAAATTACCCCACTCACTGCTCCTTTCATTGGGGACTCTGGCCAATCAATGGGGACCGGACATCCGTTCGACCTCGGCTCCCCCCAAGCGCGCAACGCCCACCACCCGCAGTACTTTCCACCGCAATCTTCCCACTCACATCACTTTTTTTCTGCCCTGCTTTCCTCTCCTCTTCTCCTTCTCCGCTGCACTTTGCTTTCTGCTTTCGGCTAATGCGCCCGCAGCACCTGAGAGCGTTACAGAGTGTTGGTGTGCCGGTGTTAATGTGAGCGTGTGCCCAACCCCCCCAAACCATCGCATTGCACCCACTTCTTTCAACACCCACCGCCCCATTGCCACCTTTAACCCTCTGTGTGTCAATTACCAAACGCTCTAAGTGAGTACTTTTTAGGTGGAAAACAAACATTCGAGTTGAAATGCTTGCGGTTATTTCTCTTCGGTTATCTTTTTGGAAGATACACTTTAAATGCGCTTGAACTTATGTCAGTATATGCATAGAAATTTGTGTTTTTCATGATTTCAGATTTTGAAATACGAACGCATAGGATTGGACAGTAATGCGGATGTTAAACTATTATGCTCCACTATTGGGGGATATTCCATGTAAGTCTAGGCTATTGCCACAAAGGATAGTACCATGCGGAACAGGTGTTTCCTCAGCTTTATTTTAAAGGAATTCTACAAACAGTTCAAGTATGCAATTTCCAGTTAAAACTCAATTTGCACGTTTTGTATATTTTTTAAATGTTTATCGCTAAATTCGCTCGGGTAAATAGTGGGTTAAGCCTATGTGGCTTTAACGCAACTTTACACCATCAAGTTTTTGCGGTTGGTTTTGTGTTGTTTTACCCCGTTCTGCTTCCCGCTTTCATTATCAGTATCCGCATCTTTTGCTTATCATTTTGGGGTTCACTTGCTAGATTCTTGTTGTTTTAGCTGCAGTTGCAGTTGCAATTCACGAGCATACAAAAGAGGCTCAAAAAAAAAGATGAAAAGTGCTTACCAAGTTTGCACACAAAGCACATGCATACATACATATACATACAAATGTATGTATATGCATAAGTATTGTTAAAACATAGACATAAATATCAACACTGATGCACAGTTTACTTGGCAGCCTTTTATGCACTTTCATTCGCCTGCTGCAGCTGCTGTAGCTCTCTCTGTCTTTTCACCAGGCTTTCCCTCTTCCTCCCACCTACTGCGTTTTCCAGCCCTTGGTAACTTCCCGAACTCCACTTCTCTTCTCCACTTTCTTTTTGCCGCATTTTCCTCTGCACGTGTGTGTGTGTATGGGCTGGCATTGCTTTGCTGTAAGTTTTCATCGTATCTGTCAATCCGCACAAAAAGGTGTTTTAAAGAACGCGTCAGAAATTAGACTGCACCTCTTCTCTATCGCATCTACTGCTTCTGCTCCTGCTCCTGCTCCTCCGCTTCCCTTCTCATCCTCAACACTTTTCTCGGTCTCCTCTTCGCCGTGTCCTTCGGTGACAGTTGGCAACTCCGGACGCAGGACCACCTGGTCCCCCTTCCCCGTTGTAATTGATATTGCTCCTTCTCCAATGTCCTCACTGGTCTCCCTTCGGCTTCGATCTCTCTGCACATGGCTTACACCTTTGCCAATGTCCAAGAGGTCAATTAGGCTTTTCCGATCGAAATATATGTATGTATTGTATGTACATATGTATGTATGTATGTACCTTTTAGAAATTAGTCGCAGATGCTGCGCTAGTCTCTTTACATTGCAATACACTCAACTTGGAACATACATACATACATATGTATGTATCTATTTTGTTATTATACATATGTAGCTATGTATGTATGTATAGCAATATTGGAAAATATGTAGGGTGCTATATATTTTCATATTTATGATACTACCGATATTATTTTATTTACTTTCGGGCTGGAAGCAAACTCGTGTTTTTCCGTTTGGTGTGTGCTTTCCCCGCAGCAAGTTGTGCCCTACACCTATTACTAATGGGCATATGTCTTTATCTAATGTATAATGTTTAGATTACCTATTAACCACTAAAGTTACATATACTGAATGTACAAATATATCTACATAAATCTTAAGGGCAAAAAAATATAGAACATCAATTTTAAATGCCCCTTTAAGGTGATTAGTCCAAAGTTGTTTTACTATGTATATTGTTTCAAAGCTATGTATGCAAATATACATTTCTAACTTGTATCTGAACTGTAGGTCATTTGAAAATTCGGATAAGCCGGCATCGCGAACTTGTGACCCAAACAACAAGAACAACACTAGTACAGCCAGCACTCATCGATAAAAAGACGCGAAAAAAAGGCAAGGAAAATGCAGTGATGGTGTGAGGAGGGGGTTGGCAATGGGGAGCGGGTATGGCCAGTTCATCTGTACATGAGAGTGTGTGTGTGTGTGTGTCTGCGTGCCACGAACAGTTAGACTTTGGCAGGCGACGTCATCAAACTCTCTGCTCAGCTGCTGCTTTTTGCTTTTGCCGCCTCTTTTGCTTCGTCTTCTTTGCCGTCATCTGCTTCTTCTTCCAAATTACTTGCGCTGGTATGTGTATGTGCGTGTGTGTTCGGTTATTTTTTTTCGTTTCTGTGCTCTCTCCCTTTCGTTCGGCATTCGTGTTGTTGTTCGTCGCTCGTCGGTTGCGCATATTTAAACGTGTTGCATAGTCTCTTGCCGGGTACTCGTCCAAGCAGCGCAGCGCAGGCAAGTCCGTCCGTCTTTTTGTCTCTCCGTCGCTGCGTCACTCATTCAAGCACGCTGCTAGGCACACACACACACACACACGCACACTCTGTCAGATACACACACTCGCACACTTTGCTTCACACAAATTCAATTGGCCTCAATAATGAATTAACAAAAAAAAATGGGAAAAAAATGAAAACAGCAACAGAGTAGCGTGCGAAAAGCAACGAGTGAGACGGAGCGATGATGGGAAAGAGAGGGACATACCCAGATAAGCAAGTCGTGTAAAGTTGCGTTATAATGCTTGTTATAAAATAAACACATTTTTTCGGTTTGATGAATTTCTTAATTGGGTAAAAATTGTAATACCAAACAAAATGGGATTAGATGGTGTTCTACAAAAAATTGCAGTTATGTTCATAAGGGGGTGGTTTAATCAAAATTGCGAATAGAGTACGCGATTACCACGTGGCACGCACACAATGACACACATTTTAACGGATTTAACTCCAAAACAAAATCAACATGACACAAAATATTTAAATGATTAGAAATAACTTAAGACTTTAGACGGATTCGAGGATTTTGAAGAAATAAAAGTCTCTATATAGTCAAAGATTAAAACAATGTGAGAAATACAAACATATTGTAATTTAACCCAAGTATTATTGTACTTTTACATGAAATACTGTTTTTATCCAGAAAACGATCATAACAATACTTTCCTAGGTCTCGATTAGATGACTAATAGAGTATGACATTAACCCACTGCTAAAAATACTAGCAGACAATGAAAAAAAACCTTAGATCGCTGATCCCCGAAGAACTTTATCGGTGGTGGCGATCTCTTTTATCTATCGAAATCTTGGCAGTATATGCTTTTCTCTTATTTTTATTTTGAGGGCAGCCCGCAGAGACCTTAATGGGTTAACGGTTAGATATTTGTGAGTGTGTGTGCGTTGGCATTATTTTTTGGTATGCCCGTCTCGCTTGCACGCGTGCTCTTCTGCTGAAAAACTTGTTGTGGCTGCAAACGAAACGAAATGAAACGAAACAAAACGACGCGTTGCGAAGCGGGGCCTTTCCGTTCGCGACCGCTCGAGAGTGTTCTCCCCTCTCACACTCCCGCTCTCCTTATCACACTCTTCGTAAACTCTGGAGATTAAAGAGCACAGTGCCTGTGTGTGTGAGCAAGCGAGCGCGTTGCGCAAGGCCAGCCCGTTTAGCGGTGCGGGTGCGAGCGAGACAGCAGCTGGCCCAGTATTATATTTTGTGTTTTTTCGCTCGACCCCCCGAAAGACGCCCCACTCCCATCGCCACGCCCCTCCGCCTCCACCCGGCACTCGTATTAAATGCACATACATATTTACCCGTTCAAATATCTACATACATGTATGTACATATGTATGTATATTTATCCATAGATACACGCATACATACATATGTACATACATATCTATGCAGGTCTATGATGTTTAAGTATAGGATTTACTGCACATCTGTTTGTTTATATTGTAATTGTGAGGAGCTCCTTCGACATTATTACGAATTGAAAGAATTGTTGATCTTTTCAACCGCTTTTAAGAGGAAAAGAATAGTAACATTTGTATAACAAATTATATTACATACATGTATGTACATATGTATGTATGTATACAAATTTGCGATCATGAGTAGTTTTCATGAAAACCTCTATTAATAGATGCTCTTATACACATTAAAAAAAACTAGTAGTAGGATTAAAATGCTCACATTAAATAAGATGGTTCTTAAATGCAAATTTTGAGTAAATGAAATTCTCTTTTTCAATAGAAGTCGTTAGGAATTTAGATATGTATGTATGTATGTATGTGCATGTATGTATGCATAATACATTACAATGAGTTCGATTCCCGGAAAACGGGAATTTCCGAGCTGAGTGTACAACAAATATCCGGTCAATACAGCGTTTTTTCGGTTGATTGATAACTTTGCTCGGGAAAAGTTCGGGTTGTCTGTCCTCTCCTCTCTTTCGATGCCACCCCTACGACCTCTCTCATTCTCCTTTCCGCCGTATTCTTGGTGTAAATTTAACTCGTTTCTCGCTTTGCTTCATTGCCGCCGATTTTAGTTTGCTATTGTCTTCTTATTTGTTTGCGATTTCATTTTCTTTGCTCTTTTTCCTATTCTTTCTTCCCAACTGCCATCGGCCTCCTCCTCCTCCGCGCATTCATCCCCTTTTCCTTTTGTTTGTTTTTGCATTTACCTTGCTTTGATTCTTGCTTCATACTCTTCTTATTTTTTTTTTTTTTCGCCTAACCAACAAAAACAACGCACAGACAACAAGAACAACAACCCGTTATGACTATGACTTTCAGGTGTGCTTCTGCCCCTCCCTTTCCACGCTCCTCCCGAACATCTCTTCTGCCTATCGCTTTCTATGCCCTCCGCACCCACCGCATCTGTGCTCCACGACTCCCACTTTTTTGCTCGCTCTTCGTTTGTCGGCGACAGCGACGTCGACGTTTTCGTCATCTGTGCCTTGCGCTTTTCATTCGTCGCTCGTTGGTTGCTGTTGTAGCATTTGTTTTTGTTTTATTATTGTTATCAATATTATAGCATTTCTGAAGTGGAGCTAAGTGCCCTCCCAGTAAGTCGGTTGGCATATTGGTTGGCAAGAAATTTTTGGGATATCGTTAAGAATATCTTCTTAATGTATGCTTTTTATGCTTAAACGATATTTTTCAACTATAAATATTAAGGTATTCTGAGTAAAGTTCTTGCTCTTAAATGATATTGTTAGAATTTGAAAAAAAGGAATACACATTAAATAGGAATGGATTCTATTGAAAAAATAAGCCATAAATGTAACATTACATTGAACGTGAAAAGCTTCGGGTTATGTGTGAAAAGGCAATGTTAAGTACTCAAAAGTCTGGGCTCAACATTCCCTGAGCGACCTTGACATGTAGGGCACTCAATGCTCCGGCTGGCCGGCACTGAAATGCTTCCCCCCTCCATCAAGTGAAGTCGACGAGTCTGAAAGCCAAAGTCTGTCGTGGGCTTTTTGTCGTCATCGTTGTCATTGCATTGCTTAGATTTCTGCAGCGCAGAATTTACAAATTTCAGGAATAATATTCAGCTATTATTATTATTAGTATTATTATTATTATTTTTATTGTCATTGTGGTTGTATCAAATGTTTTTGTTTTGCAATTTTTTCCCATTCCGAATTCCGAGGCCACCACAACAAAGCAATGAAAATACACAGCAAAAACACTTCCGCATGCTACAACTGTGTGTGTGTGTGTGTACGTGTGTGTTTGTGGAAGTGAGCTGATAACATAAACACACGCACACAGCCGAGAAGACAGGTGTCGATTGATAAGAGAGTTTCGGAGATGTTTCAGCTGCACTTCGATCTGAGCCATGTACATACATATGTATGTATGTATGTATCAAGCTTGAAATACATACATAGCTACATACACATACACATGGAGATTTGTGAAGCACAATCCAGTCAAATCCAATAAAATATGTAACACTAATATTAGAGTACGAATATAAAATTTAAAATGGGTAGGGCGATTAATGAAATCACCGGGGATTTTCTAGATTTCTTGGGATTTTTGCAAGCCAGTCGAAGTGGAAATCTCAGGAGATTTTGGTTGACACCCCGTTATACATAGTTATAAATAAACCCCTTTTGGTTGTGTGCGTGTGGGTGGGAGATTAGCGAAATCGGCAGAGGTAAATTCCGCAATAAAGCTGACGGCAGCGACGTCGACGCAGCTTTTTTTCTCCATCACTTTTTACATACCGATTTGGTTTTGGTTTTAGCTTTATTTTCTGTTTGGTTCGCTTTGCGGTTGGTCTTTTTTGGGCTTCTATCTACCTCCTTGTCCTTCCAGGGTTTCTCTCCTGTGCCACTTATGTATCTTCCTTTCTATTTTTGCCTATTCACGCTGGTAAATTAGAAGGAGAAAACGGAGACGAAAAAAGGGTGTGCTTATTAGAATCGAAAGAAGGGAAACAACAAAAGAAAAATATAAAAAAAAACTTCGCAAAGTAGAAGAAAAATGGGATGAAGTACAGTTAGTCAGCGCTTTCGTAGTTTCTCTCGATCAGGGCTGCCACCGTATGACGTGGCAACTCTGTTTTCACTTCTCGCATTTTGCAATTAACATTGCGATTATTCTTGCAATCCGTTTTGCTTAAATTCCACACTCACATATACATTTGTATGTAAATATAGTAGATTTGTGTGACGTTTCACATACACATACATATGTACATATTAATGTACATATAAGTAATTATATTTGTGCATTGTTGTTGGATGGGATGATTCATAAATTATGGAATTTTACATGCCCACATTTTCAGATAATAAGAAAGCAAGATTAGCTGTCATCAGTTGCTCAGTTCTTTAATTTTCGCCTTTTCTTCTTTGTATCATGTGTGAACAATGCCCACACTTCATAGAACTCAACCCAATTTAGGAATGCATAAATAAATAATTAAAAGATTTTTGGGTAAAAAACAAAATAGTTTCAAGATAATTGGATTAAAGAACATATCTACATATACATACATACATAAGTGATTCACTCAAATTCTTCAAATAAGCTTCATCAAATCAAAGACCAACAATTTTCTATGATTCAGTTGCTTATCAAGTGATATAACCAGAGATAAAAAAAAGTGGAATTTTTACGTAAGCGCCTGGTTTGAGATACATACCTATGTATGATCCCATATGCATAAAATTTGAGTTTCCAAGTTATAATACTTTCTATGAAGAACATTATTTAATCGATTTCGAGCACTTCAAAGTACATTAGAAATCACAATGTGATCGTTATAAGATACAGCGGGATACAGCAATAAACCAACCCTGTTGTCCTTTCCCATTATTATTGCGCATCCTTGAGATATGCGGCTACCTGATTAGACCGCGAGATCTATTCCGTCTGCACCCAAAGCTTGAAAATCCCTTTTTACCTGAAAAATATCCTAATTTTAAAGCAGCACTTATGTATTTCCCAAGCAATAAATTGCACATAAAATTGGAGATATGTATACATATGTATGTATATGCATGCAATTATGTAGGTAAGGTATTTTGAAGTGTAATAATATTGAAAAGATACATCTGTATACAAACATAGATACATATCTGTGTAGTGTGACAATTTATCTCGAAATATGAGATAAAAGTATCTACGAAATTATAAATGGATTTCAAACATTTTGTTGGGAACCAACTTGTACTTTTCGTTTTGTTTCCTCCCCTTTTTCGACCACTTTTTCAAATCATCGAGTGACTTACATATATAGAAATCCAAGCGTAAAAAGAAAATTGGGTTTTCATATGAACAAAATACACATACACACACACATACATATGTTCGTTTGTATTCAACATTGACTTTTGCCGTTCCTCATTGTATGTATATATGTATGTATAATGTTTGTATGTTTACTATTTCGTGTTTGTGGTAGATAAATAAATATGAAATATCCGACAGATATAGAAACTTATTTATACATATACATATATGTACATATGTATGTATATTTATATACATACACCCACTTATATGTATGTAAGCATCGGTGTGTGAGTGGATAGAGACATTTATATTTTATTTATTTGCACTGCAACTGCGAAGAAAGGCTAAAAGCAAAATTGCAAATAAAAGTCGAAGGTGATACGGGTGCGAAAGAGATGGAAAGAAAATGCGAGGGCGGCGGAATGGAAGAGAGGGGAAGATGGAGAAATAGCAGCTAATTTTTCCTTTGTATTATTATTTTTCCCCATTTATTTTGCTCCATCAAGACCTACGACAGCAAGGGTATATTAGCTATACCTATCAGATTTTCGATTTTAAATATTTTTAATATTAATATATGTATATTTTTAACATAAATATTAATATTCCCATCAAAATTGGTTTGAACCCGTTGATCGAACATATTTCAATGTGTTGCAGAGTATCCGAATGTTTTTAGCTTTATAGTGGTTTTTCAATTTGGTGCCATGCCAAAAGAAAAACTTAAGAAACAAGCATAGTGAAAAATATTGTCTAAAAGTCGTGGATTTTATACTCTACAAGTAAGTATCTAGTTTCCGGACTATGATACTATCCTTGAGACTTCACTGAAATGAAAAAGAATCAAGATAAAAACTAAGATACATTATATGTACATACATATACATATGTACATAGTAGCATTCTTAAGTCAAAGGTAATTAAAAATATTTATACACTTATTGGTATTCCTGTGTGTTTTTCCATTGAAGGATCGACAACCACTGTCCAGTTTCCATTATCCCCGATTCGCAAAGGTTAGGGTATGCCGAAAAATACAGAGTCCATTGAACTGCAGAGGAGGTTTGCGGAGGAAGGGGAAAGGGGGCTTAAGTGAGTTCAAAGGGGGTCTGCAATGGGCCAAAGGGTTGGCTGTGGGGGGTATACATGTACATATGTATACCCAGATACATGCAGATTTTTGGCTTCCACTTGTTGTGTGTGTCTTCCGCCCCCTCGTTCTCCACAATCGATTCCATTGAAAAATGTTGGGTGCCTAGGAACAAAGCGAAATATATGTATAGCTTATATGTATTTACACAAGCAAAATTGAAAAAAAAAAAATTAAAAAAAAAAAAAATGGAAGGAACGAACAAAATGAAGTCATAAAAGCCGGGGGAAAAGGAAATAAATAAAAATACCACCAAAAAAGCAAATAACAGAGAATTAATATTAAGCAAACGGACAACAACACAAAAAAGAACACCGAAAAAGCGGAGATACAAATCTGTGTATCCGTCAGATACATTTCGCTGTTGTTGTTGTATGTGTGTGTATTTAATCTGCAATGATCTCCAGCTCACAGACTTCTTGATGGGAAAAAGGTCAAAGTATCTCTCTCTCTCTCGATTAAAAAAAAACATAAATAAGCACACACACACAGATACAAAAAGAGCAAAAGAGACAGAGCAACAGCAACAACAACTGTAAAGTTAAAGTCGCAGCTGGTTATGTTAAAACAGAGATGGCAATATCAGGTGGCCAGTGAGTGGGAGGGAGTGCGGTAGATGATAGAGGTGGTAAACAGTTACAATCGCATAAACCAGATACACACACAAAAGAGTCTTACTTTATATAAACGCCCGTAAGACATACATACATACTTATGCATTTTAAACACACTTGAATCAAATAAGTTTGCATAGCTCCACATTAAACTTCTTCAACTGGGATTTTAAAGTTTTTTTATTTGATAATATTTACATGTGAACTTTAATTTTACATGCAGTAAGGGCGACCGTTGCTCTAATGTCACAAGAAAATTAACATTTTGAATTATAAATTAAGTTGTAGAAAAAAACCCTATGCGCTTCCATAAGTGTTCATGATTAAATCTAATTACATGGGACATTTTTCTCTGTGTATGTGTTGGGTGTGATTGCGTGTGTGTTTGTACATGGCCAATATACAATTTTGTGCCATCGGCCACCAAAAACTGAGGGCCGGCCACAACAACAGCAACAAAAGGCAAGAAAACGCAACAACAACAGCAAGTACAACAAAAGCTCCAACTACAACAACGACTGCAGTAGCGAAGGTCGTCGCCGTCATTTTATATTGCTGCCTCTGCCGCTGTCGCAGTCGACGTCGCAGCCGGCGTCGCTGTCGACGTCGAGCATCGCAGAATTCCACATAGAAAATTGAGAAAACTGCATTAAATTTTCGTCTGCTTCCCCCCAACCCACGCTGCAATTTCTACTATGCAACAGACCGTTTCTTTCTCCCTCCCACTTTGCCGCCCACTTTTCCGTTTTACCACCCCATCCGCTCCTCTCACTCTAGCAACACCCTACCACCCCCCACGCTATGCTCCTTTTTCGCCCGCTTCTTGTTTTGGCTATGATTTTGTTGCTTTTCCATTCACTACGGCCAAAGTTTCATACATATTCGAGACAACAATTGCGGTCAACTTGGTGGTAACGGTATAATAGAAAGTTTTTTTTTTTAATATTTTACGTACAGTGCACACGCGTTAAGGTAAACTGAAGAATGCTCGGAGTGTTTACTGTTACTTTCGGAAGCATAAACTTAATTATAATAATCTAATTCTTTTATGTTTTACATTTTGCAAACTACCATTTTGGCCTCAGCTGTGCGTGTGTGGGTACGAATGTATCTGAAGCTAAGTATTATAGCTGTACATACATACATATGTACATATGTATGTACATAGATAATAATTCCAGGGTATAAGGCATACAATTCACATTTCATATACAGATGTGTTAACGATGATAAAGTAAAGAATATAAAGCATCACTGGCTGAAAAAATGTAATAAAGAGAGCTGTTCCGATCTGATCTACTATATGTACATATGTATGTATATGTGTGTACATATTGTATGTATATTATAGCACATAAGACTCCATTCAATTTTGCCACCCTTCCAAAAAATCAATCTAGCAATAGAAAAAGAAGACGCTAGAGCGAACAGAAATGGCTGGCGAATTAAAAACACATTTACCCATCAAGCCAAAAAATAATAATAATAATTCATCAAAAGAAAATATGTTTGGGAGGAAAAGAAAAACACAAATAATAGCTGCCAATAAAATGGTAAAAAGAAAATTGATGAAATTTGTTGCGAGATAAAGAAACTGTGGACAAACACAACAACAAAAAAGAAAAAAGTTGAAAGACAAGTGATGCAAACCATTTAATTTAAAAGTATACATAGTATAAAATAAGCAAAACAAAAAAATAAAAAAAAAAAACATTAAAAAAAGAGAAGTAAAAACTTAAAGTAGGAGAAAGAATATAAATCTGAAAGATCAAAATAGAATCAATAGAATATGATCAAAGTTTGAAGTAAAGAAAGACATTAAAAGAGAGAGAGAGAGAAAGCCTAAGGCCACAGAAGAAAACAAAAAACTACCCCCTCTTGTTTTAGAACTTCACTTTCTTTGCCTAATTCCTTTATGGACTTCATTTTCTGGCCACTTTCGTTCGTCCCTCTTCTTCGGCTCTCTTCCACATGCCTAGTCTCTTCTGCTTCCCCTAGCAAAGTCCACCCCGTAGAACAAAGCAACAACATCCCCTGGAAACCCCGCCCACGCCCACTTTTCCAACGCCCTTTGCGCTATCACTCTGCTCACACACACACACTCAGTCACATAGACATACACACGGACACTGGCAGCCATAAATACGTGTGAATGTATTGGTTCGTTCCGCGGCATCGTTTCTCCACCTCCTCTTCTTCTTCTTCTCCTCCCCCTTTCCACCACCTCTTTATTGCTGTATCCGTATGTTCACGAAACGGGGCCTCGACAAGAGACTATTCAAGTTGTGTGTTGCACGCTCACTGAGTATACATATGTATGTATGTATATACATCCATACACACTTATGTATGTACGTATGTACACGTACCCGGACATACAGATTTTTTCGAATTTTATTTGGTTGCTGTTTTACTTTATAATCCCTTGTTGTTGGACTTTTTTTTTTGTTTAATTTGAATTTATGTAGATATGCAGCTACATATGTATGTATATAATCGTATATATATGTACATATGTAAGTGTTTGGGTAGCGGGATAGCAAAGACTGTAATGATGATTCCTAAACTACATTTAAATATTCGATTTAAGACGGAAGCCTTATGTTAAGTAAACTACATAGATTATTTGAAATTATATTTATGTTTCGTTGCAAAATTAGAATAATTTAGTGAAAACAATCATGTTTTAAAGTGATGGGGTGTAAAGTTTCCAAACAGAACCATAATCTGCTTTGTCTATTATAACTCAAGATTAATATACAATTTGATTTTCCCGCCATTTCAGATCGAAACCGGTACTTTTAAAAGTGGCGCCAAACTAAAACCGATATTATAGCATTCACACTTGGCTGCATTTTTCTTTTGCTCTTCTGAAGTAACTGTAGATGCGGGTGTCAAGCAAAACAGAAATAATTTCAATATTTGCAAAGCCCAAACTTGCATCTTCATTAAAATACAAGAACTAAACATATAGCAGTTAAGTACACTTTCCTTTTGGCCGAATTTGGACAGTGAGAACATTATATTGGGCATTGTAATGTTCTGTTATCGAAAGCATCTTGTGGCGCCAATTATCGGCTATCGACGATACGTTGCAAAAAACAAAAGCGTAAACAACATGTGCGAATCGGTTACTCCGGCGGATCAGCGCAATGTGGAGGTGAAGGCACGGATTCCGGGTGGATCTGAGGGCTTTGAGCAGCGCCTAATCTTGGCCAGAAACCTGAGCGGCAGCCAGGATGCGCAGTTAATCGAGCAGAGGGACGTCTTCTTTGAATCTCCGCTGGGTGGACGGCTTAAATTGCGCTACTTACAGACGCCATCGCGCTCCCAATTGGTCTACTACGATCGTCCCGATGTGGCCGGTCCCAAGCTTTCCAAGTTCAACAAGACGGAGGTGGACGAACCGGAGGTGCTGGAGAAGATCCTGAGCCAGTCGAACGGCGTACTTGGTGTCCTGGCCAAGCGACGGCACTTGTTCCTTTGCGGACAGACGCGCATCCACCTGGACGAGGTAAAGGATCTGGGATACTTCATGGAACTGGAGGTGTGCCTGACAGAGGATCAAACCCTCGAGGAGGGTCAAGCCATTGCCGAGAAACTGTCCAGGGAACTGGGTATCCAGGAGGCGGACCTCATGATCGGCTCGTATTTCGATGCTCTCAGAAAGCTCAATCATTAATCATTCATTTTGTACATCCTCGTTAGGATTAGTTCTGTACCCAAAAAATGGGACTCTGTCTTGTATCATAGAATTACCAACATTTGTTATCCATAAAACATTCTGTGAGGCAAACAAAAAATGTATGTATGTAAATGAACTTTTAATAGTATTAGTGTATAATAGGTATCTTTTATTTCGTGAGTTGTTGCAAAAACACAAATTCAAACTCAAGTCTGGCAATGGATATTTACAAAATCGCTTTCCGTTGGCTACGCTAGTTGGTGTGAACAGAACGTAGAGTCGAGAGTTTTAAATGCAAAATGGTTAGAACGACGAACACAAGGATGAAGCGCGGCTGCCAGGAGCTAACTGTTAACTGTTTAACTAAACTTAGGCTTACGATCTAGGACTTGAGGATTACAATGGGCGACGAATTGAGCCGGTGGCCTAAGGGTCTAGTAAATTGAAAACGAAGGCAGCTTCTAGCTTCCCTTGTTTCCATACTTTTGTTTTGCTTGCTTATCCAATGGAGCGGCAAAATTCGTAAAATAATTTTGGCTTGGTAAAAGTCCTGGTTGTCGTGTGTGTATATATCTATATATAAGTATATTGCGCTTAAAGCTAGGAGCGAGGGAAGCGGGAAACGTGGACTGCCATCTGAATAGGCATCCTCTAGCAGTAAGATCCAATTAGGCTGATGGACAGCGTTTCGGAGATGGGATCCGGCGCAGAGATCGGTTTCCAGTACAACCAATTGTAACTGACTGCAAAAGCATAGGGAATTAGTAAGAAATCCCACACTGAAAGGTTCATTGAAAACTTGCTGCAACAAATACTCAATTGAAATTATAACAAAACTATAATATTTGTCAGTTATAGCTGACCAAGAGCTTATCTACTGCCTTTGTTAAATAACTCAAAAAATAAGGTATATCTAAGGTATCCTTAAACAGTGAACCTTCTGATGTGATGTGTTGGCCCCGGAACAAAAGCAATCGAAACGATACTCACGCACAAAGGACTGGGTAAGTCGCAGAGACAAGGTGCGACAGCGGTGCCGGCACTCACTGGTGGGTCGCAGGATGATGAACCGCGTGCCTACCGCCTGGTGTATATAGACATTGGGGCATTCCGTTTCCGGCAATGTGTAGGCCGGCGCCTGGGCAGTATCGATGGCCACATAACGCTCCAGGGCCACGCCCATGCTGGGCAATCGCGTTGGCCGGGCGAAAATGGGACGCAGGAGTCGCGCGGGCAGCATGCGATTGCAGCGCCAAAGATTGTGCGCCTGCTGGGTCCAGCTGCTGTTGAACTGCCCAAAGAGATCCTCAAGATTGTGCACATCCTGGTTGGTCGAGTGCACCCGATACGCGTCGCGCTGGAAGATCTGATGATTGCTAGCGTAGATGTTGTAGAAGTGGCTCAAGTCAATGGACTCCTGCTGGTTGCTCCTAAAGGCGATGGGCGATCCCTCCGGCTGATGGCACTTGTGGTTCTGATGGTACTCCAGCGGATGACCATTTGCACACTCCTCGCCCTCCAGCCAGACGGTCTCCACTTCGGCACACGGTCCGCAGCTCAGATCCTCTAGCTGAAAAAACGGATTGCCCATCAGGCAGGACTCGTCGTAGAGTTCGGTAAGCTGTGGGAATCGTTGGATCAGCGGCATGGTCATCCGCCGCCACATGCGCATCCCGGGATAGACCATGGCCTGGACAACGCGCTCCTGATGTCCGCCGGTGGAGCTGGTTACCTCATAACGGTAGGCGGCCACGCAGAGCGACACCACCGTGAGGTAGAACAGCCAGCAGAGGATCTGTCGTCGTCGGTCCAGCAGATGATGCAGTACCTCAAGCTTGAGGTAGGCCATTAAGGGGGCGGGTGGCGTGACGCCAGTTTGCCAATTGCGTTGCCGGAAATACTGAAACAGCACATAATTGTCGAAGCTAAGGGATCGCACACCGTACCGCTGATCAGCCAGCCGGCGCAGCTGACGCACTGCACCCGCATATCGCTGCAGCGCCTGCTGGCGACTCAGCTGAACAAAGTTCAGATCATAATCCTCCGGATCCGCCATGGCGCTCCTTGGGTCACATAAACAAATGCGTTGGAGCTCGATTTTCCGATCTAATTTCGTTGTCGTGTCTTTGTGGGGGATTTCCCGTTGGTCGCAAATCACTCAACGTACATTTTTAGAACATAGCATCCTTTTTTTTTTTTGTTTTCTATAATTTTATTTGTTTTCTTTTTGTGATATGGTATCGATGTTAGAAGGCGTTTTTGTTAACAATAGCGTTGTTATCGATAAACTAGGGATGGAGCGTTAGAATACAGTAGGCACTTAATACAATGGACATAAAGCAAGTGGAGCCTTATTAAAACTAACTATTGGTATATTTGTACTACTAATCTTAAGTTCAGTCCGTAGAGGCTTATGTAGAATAAATACTTTTATAATAATAACACATATTTCTAAAACTTCTCTAGAACACGGAATGTTTTAAATACTTCGAAGCACGCCATCCCTGATCGTTTTTGCCTTGTGTTATTGTTTTTCGTTTGATATGATAACAGTTATTAATATCAGCGAAGATGGGGAACTACGAGAAACTGGATGGCAGTTCCGCGGGGAGGATTACGGATGAGCTGTCCCGTAAGGAACAACGGAATTGCAGCCTGCGAACTTTGGTCTGCTGGAGTGCTTTGTTGTTCTCTTTGTTGTGCCTTTGCCTCGGGTTCATCGGCCTGGGATTACTCGGCATCCAAACTGGGGAAGTGCACAAGGTGGGGCAGCGGTTGGTGTGCTACTACGCAAGCGATGGCACCCACAATCTCAGCCTTTTGGATGTTCCCGGCGACCTGTGCACCCACATCAATATCGGACCCGCCACTTTGGATAATGCCACCATAGTCCTTCCCGATACCCTCAGACAGGTACTACAGAACGACACCCGATCCTTTCGTGCTGCCCATCCGCAGGTTCACCTGCTTCTCTGGATCGGTGGCGCCGACAGTGGGCGGTCATTTGCCCTCATGGTGGCGAACCACGCCATGCGAAAGTTGTTCCTGCGCTCCCTCCGGGAAATATTGCGCACCTATCCCAGTTTGGATGGCATCGATCTCGACTGGGAGTTTCCGAGTGCCTACGATCGTGAGCGAATGCATCTCTCGCAGCTGCTTTACGAGATTAGAACGGAGTGGCGGCGCGAAAAGCGTACCAATGATATTCTCTCGCTGGCGGTGGCTGCTCCCGAGGGAATCGCCTTCTATGCCTACGACATCCGAGAGATAAATCTGTACGCAGATTATGTAAATCTAATGTCCTATGATTTCCACTTCTACCGCGAGGATACACCATTTACCGGCTTAAATGCTCCGCTTTATGCCCGCTCGCAGGAACGTTCGCTAATGGCCACGTTCAACATCAATTACACGGTTCAGTGGTGGCTAAAAAGCGGTCTGGAGCCACAGCGACTGGTTGTGGGTCTGCCCACCTACGGCCACTCATTTACGTTAGTAACTGCATGTATTATGGAATGAATCCCTCATTAATTATACTTCCTCACCCACCAAACAGGTTGGTTAATCCTTTAAATCATCGCATAGGAGCTCCTGCTTCCGGTTACGGTAAATGTGGCCAACTGGGCTTCACCACACTGACCGAAACTTGTGAGTGTGTCACCAAGTTCTTCAAGCCAAACTTGTCCTACGATGCCGAGAGCTGTTCGCCATATTTGAGCGCTCTGCAGGAGTGGATATCGTACGAAAATCAAACGAGTATCGCCTGCAAGGCGAACTATGTGAAATCCCTCAATCTGGGTGGCGTCATGGTCTTCTCGCTGAACACCGATGATCTCAAGAACTCATGCAGCATTATGCCAAACTTGAAATACAGCGAGAAACCTGTATTTCCGCTAACCCAGGCCATTAAGGACATCCTGCGGGAGTCCCTGTGATTACTTTGTATTAAATGATATTTGATGTATTTGGAAGAGGCTGTTGCTTCTGCTGGCTGCTTCACAACCGCCTGGCAAACTGCTCGGAACAGAAACAGTTTTGTACATAGTCATAGACGATAACTTTATGTATATATAAATATAAATTAAATTATCACAATCGATCAATTTATAATATAACTAGAAGGTGTCAGCATACGCAAATCATAGGTAATATATATACTCGCATGTACATGTGTTGGTTTTTTTTTTGTTGTTTTGGGTGGATTGGGACTTGGAAGTGGGTTCCCCATACCGGATCCGTATCGATTAGTATTGAAAGCATAATACATTACAACTGGGAATGGGAGACGGAGATGGGCAACGTTACGGTGGCCACGTCCGTCGCAAACATGGCAACTCGGGCAGGGAGACGATCCTGCGCTCCGGCAATCATGTTTGCTTCGACGGCCGTTGCAGATTGGGTGGCGGGGCGGCCAGCAGCTCGTCGATCTGCAGCTTGTAGGCCGCCTTCAGCTCGGTCAGATCCAGCTCCAGTTCCTCGGTGCGCTCCACCTTCTCGCCGTACATCTGGAGCAGGGCGTCGTAGCGATGCTGCAGATCCTCGTATCCCTTCTCCATTACCTCGTACATCTGCTGCTTCTCCTTCATCTACCATTGGACGAATAGTATTCATTATTATCTCTTGTCAAGATGGGCTATTCTCCTACCGTTTCCAGCTCGATGGTCAGATTGGATATCTCGGCGTCGAGAACGCTTCGCTCTGCTTGCAGGCGCGACACTTCCCACTGCAGGTGGGTCAGCTCCCCGTCGCGCTGCTTGAGCAGAGCCTGCAGGTGCTCAAAGGTCGTTGTGTTGGCCGCCAGAAAGCTCAGGTGTACACCTTGGATGATGCCCGATTGCTGGCGACCCGAGTTGGAAGCGCAATCGAGGTCGTCCTGAATTTGAAAGTGAATTAGAAACTTAAGAAGGTTCTTCATTTGAAAGATTAGGCGACATTACCGCCTGCCAGTCGATCATGCCGCCCAGGGCCTCCTCGTTGGAACCACTGTCGTCCACCAAACTGAGGGGCGGTGAGGAGCGCAGTGGTGCCTGGGATTTCGGCAGCTGCATTTGCAGCTGTGGCTGCAACTCACTGCTAGCCTTGACCGCCTTCACTGTCAGCAGCGTGGGCTGTTTCCGCTGCTCCTCCTCTTCCTTTTGCCGCTGGCACAATTGCTCCAGACTCGCAATCCTCTCCTGCTGCTGCTGAATCTCCTCCTGCAGCAGGCTCAATTGTCTGTTAGTTTAGAAATATATTTGCATGGGTAGATATTAAAAATGGGTAAATCAATACAAGGTTTAATGGCACGCACTTTTTGTGATCGTTTTCCTTGTTGGCCGCTTCCAGATCGTGCTGACGCAGTGCCATCTTGGCGGCCTCCGCCTCCATTAGCGCACTGGACAGCTTCTCCTCCAGCAGGCCGCAACGGGTGCGCAGCAGCTCCTGCTTCTCGCCCTGTACGGATTCCAATTGCTGCAGCGAGCGCAGTTGCACCTGTGAGTCGTCCAGTTTCTGGAGGAGCTGCTGCTCCTCGCGGTTCCAGGCAGCGGATCGCTGGTCCAGTGTACGCTGCAGCGACTCGATCTGTCGTATCAACGGCGTGGTAGTGGCACCCAGCTCTTGAGTAGAGCTCTCCGCCCGCAGCTCGGCGGCTTCCAGGCGACGCATTAGCTGGCGGTTCTCCTCGCGCATTTGCTGCTCCCTTCTGGCCAGGCTGTGCTCGGCCAGGCGCAGTTTCTCGCGCAGATCGGAGACCTGCTGCACGTACTCCTGATGCTCGGCACGCAGACTGTCCTGCTCCAGGCGCGTGCGCTTCTGCAGATCTCCCTTTAGGCCGTCGAAACTGGCTTGCAGGGCAGCTAGTCTGGACTGAAGATCTTCGATGCGACTGCGGCTCTCGGCGTTCTCCTCATCCACGCGCTTCTTCTCCGCCGTCATCCGGCAAACTGCCTCGATTTGCGTGCGCTCCATTTCCTCCTTGGCGGCTAGGGATCTCTTGAGGCGCTCCGATTCGCTGGACAGCAACGAGATCTGCTCGCCGTTCTTCTTCAGCAACGTGTCCGAGGTCTTCTCCTTGGCGCGCAGTTTCTTGATGATCGTCGACTGCTGCAGGATCTCCTTGGACAGCTTCTCACCCTCGGACTGCAGGGCGGCGATCATTTCGTTGCATTCGGCTAGCTCATCCCTGGGTATCTTGTTCTGCAGCTCATCGCGCAGACTCTTCATTTGGATGCGCAGGGCATCGCGCTCGCGTATGCTGGCCTGGAACTTCTTCTCCAGCGCCGACAGACGCTGCACTGCATCCGCCGCATCCGGACTGTTGGCGCTATTGGCTGCCGCTTCGACGCGAGCGCGCAACTCCTGGTTGCGCTCGAGGAGCTCGGCATTCTGGCGCTCTGATTGCAATAGTCGCTGCTCCCGCGCCTCAATCACCTGGTTCAGCTCGCTGATGCGTTGCACCAGCTTATCCAGCTCCGACTGTGAGTCCTCCGACAGCAGCGAGATCTCCGAGGGCTCGCGATGATGTCCCTTGGCCTTTAGGCACACCTTGCCGCCCGCGAGCTCCTTGAATTTTTGCGGGCTGGTGCGCGTGGTGGTGCTGTTGGTGCTGGAGTCGCCATTCGGATTTGAGATGATCTCGATGTCCGATGAGGTGGACGAGTAGCTCTGGTCCACCGTTCCCGTCTTGGCCGGAGCGGGCGACTTGCCCTTGTGGCTCATCTGCAGCTGGATGTCCTCGAAGCTCTGCGTGGAATCGGAGTCAGCATTACCGGCTACCTGGATGTCGCTCAGGACCAGAGCCTTCATGGTTTTGGTGGAGTCTGCAGAGGGAAAGGTTTACACAGTTAGCAAACGATACAAAAAAGAGAATTGCGACAAGGCCCAATACCATTCAAGTGGTCCTCCATGTGGCGCTTCAGCTGGGTGCCCTCATCGTCATCATCCTCGCCATCACCCTCGGCATTGTCGGATGTGTCATTGCTGGCGATTATCACAATGCTGTCGGGCAAGGAGGGCTCCGTGTCCGGTGACATCTCCACTTCGCTGGCCGTGGTGGCCGTTATGAGTTCTAGCGAGGATTCAGACAAGCGCTTGGCCACCGAGGGGACATCGCCGCCGCAGGGCGAGATGGGCGAGGTTGGGGAGGACAGCAGATCCACCGAATCCGAGGTGGCTGACTGCCGTTTGCCGTAGGCGGCACTTCCTGGCACCGATGTGGGTGTGGGTGGAATGGTCACCATTTCGTTGGCATGCGGATTGTCAAAGAATGTTGGCGTATCCGAAGCGGGCGTGGCAGCGGATCCAGGTGTCTCCGCCGTTGCATTGTTCCCAGGCGATGCGCCACCATCGCTCGCAGCTCCTGCCATCGGCGAGTCCTTCTCCGCCGCCTTGCTGTCGTCATCCTGGATGTCCAGCGCCTCAATTAGCACCGTTTTGGCCTTTTCGAACCAGCTCATCTTCGGTGCGGATGTGGAAACGCAGCCCCAAGTGCCACTGTATCAATATTGCTGTTGACGTCGCCGCAGTAGCTTGGGCGAATTGAGTCCTAGTCCAGATCGCACTCCTGCTGCTCCGGCTGCTCCTGCTGCAATCTCCTGCTCCTTGGGAGGCACATGCAAGTCCCTGATGTTTTGGGAAGCTGCGGATTTGACTATTTAATGGCCAATTGGAATTGTGTTTTCAACAACTCAACTCAGCCCCGATAACTATAGTCGGCTATCGATAGGCCAGCTGTGTGACCACCGGTCGTGCACTACAGTGAGCACACGGTGCAATGAAAATGCATTTTTTAAACATATATATTCTACTATTTGTTTTTTAATTGATTTCCAATCAAACCATTGTGAACTAAGTAACACACAAAATCTAGCTAATATTAGAAATTATAATTTTTTAGTTTTGTGCAGTTTCAGTACATACTAACTTAACATTGAATCGATGCAAAAGAATTTGATAAATTTGAGAAAGAAAAAAGCGAATACCTCATGTAGGTGAAACAAAAATATTAAAATGATACTTTAAAATTTATATTTTATAAATGCGCAAATGAAGAATACCCCATCTAGGTTCATGTCTCAGCTAGGTGCCTACACAATACCGACACCATTCTTATTAGAATACCCGTCGACAATCGATTGGCCCTCCCAATTGGACTAACGCCTCTGTTGATATCGAGAAACTCTTTTAATGTAATGTATAAAAAAAAATTAAAAAAAAATATGGAAAACGGTCATTTAAATTGAGAGTGTAATCAAGGCAGATTGGCCAGCAGCGTCGTGTCGCGTCACACCTATTTTTTAGTCGGCGAGAGCAGCAGTAGTGCACCGCGTAGCGTTTGGATCCGATTCCATAGGATTAGGCAGCAGGAGCCCGTTGCAAGTGGCAAGTAGCAAGTAGTAGCAGGCGCAGGAGCAGCTAGTGCCCATCATCCATCAGTCATCGGTTGTCATCGGGAGTCATCATCCGGCGACCGCAGAGCCGACTCGAGTTCCAAATATACCGGAGAACCAGAGCAACTGAACACCTGAGCATCTGAAACATCTGAAACATCTGAGTCCCCGGAATCAGCAGGCGGAGGACAAGAAAACGGGGCAGCAACAATAACAATCGCGACTCAACTACGCACCGATTGACGCCCGCCCCCCGTCCTTGCCACCTACTCCCACCCCCGCCCCCCATCCACTCCACGAGCACCATCACTTTTGGCACAAACACCAAAACACACTCACACACACACACACTCGCACACACACACACAAGCACGCACACACATACACTTATCAAGCGAGCGACAAAAAAGCGACCGCATTTATCATCCGCACATCGCAAATCGCACATCGCATTGTTTGCTATTGTTGTCTGCTCCGTTTTTCGCACGCGAAGGAGCAGACAAAGAGGACGCCTCGCGGAGGCGGAGAATTGCAGAAGGCGCTGCTGGAGCAGCAGCAGGAGCAGCAGCTGGAGCAGGCGCAGGTGGTCAAAGGTTCGTCGCCCAGTTAATAATTCCATCAGCATCTATGGGTCAAAAGGCGAGCACTCCGGCGACCAGTGGCCAACAGAGCCCACGCTCCAGGACATTCTCGAGCAGTTCAACAGGAGCCGCCGATTCTGCGCTGCAGCAGCAGCAACACCAGCACTCGAATCCCGGCCAGAATCGTGGCGGTAACGGCGGCGGCGGTGGCGGCAATGATACCACCGGTCAGGGTTTCAATCTGCTGCGCACTTTGCCCGGCCTGCAGGTGTACCACAACCAAAACTCCACGTCCATCGATCGCCAGCGGGCGCGGAGTCTCAGCTCCGTGCCGGATATACAGCAGCAGGCGCAGCAGCAGCAGCAACAGGGATCGATCACCTCGTCCGGCAGCAGTCCGCATTCGCATCCGCATGCCGCGCACGGCCATCCGGCCGTCGGTGTCACCGTATCCGTGTCCGGTAATGCGAATGCCAATAGCAACAGCAACTTCACAGCCGCCGGGAACAACAATGGATCCGCCATGCAGTCCTACATGCAGCAGAGACGCACTCTCGGCGATTCCATAAGGGTGAGTCGGGTTGCGGGCATTCTGGAGGGGATTACAACTCGGAGCAGGGCCAGTTTTGAATAAGTTAAAAAACGCGGGAATACCATTGGTATTCGGATATACCGAAGGTCAGCGGGTTACTCCTTGATTTATGTGCCTGTCTAATGGAAGTCATTGTCCAATTTGTTCGATATCTATTTTTGGATTTACCAAGGGTAATTCCATTAATAAGCACTTAATAGTTGGGCAAATAAGCCGAATACCAAGAATGTATATTCACATTGAATGTACTAATCAACTTATATGGATTTATATACCTCAAATATTGGCATATTTGTATACCATCATAATTTTCAGTTGGCTTTAAAGATCCCTGCAATTGTATCTAGAACTTCAGACAGCAAAGATATTTGTGTAGTTTTCACTTGCTTAAAGTACTTAAAAACCAATTTGGTGCAGTTTGATCTATGAATAGAGTGGAGCGATTGTTGTAAATGAATCTCCTCAGTCAGTCAGTCAGTTGTAGAAATTACGTATGCGCACCGTGTTACCAATTCTAATCGCATATTCCCGTTATCCTCTGTTCCAGGACATGTCAATGACCGGCGGCAGCATCGCCGAGAGCATCGCCCTGGCCGCTTCCGCCACGTCCGCCAATGGGATCGGTCGTGTCTACACGGCCACCTCGCTTCCATCGCACATTTGGTCCTTCAATGGTGAGTCAAGCATTGCCATCCTGCCATCCGCACCTGCGCTAAATCTCTGATTTTGCTAAATTTCCTCAAACATTGCAGGTATCAAGTGTCCCGTGTGCAATAAGTTTGTGTTGCCAGACGACATCGAATGCCATTTAGTCATGTGCCTAACGAAACCACGACTCTCATATAACGGTACGCTCTTTACATAATCCCAATCAATCCCTGACCATATTATCAGATTGCCTATTGTATATGTTTATGTTATTCCAGAGGACGTACTCTCGGACGCCAAGGGCGAGTGCGTCATTTGCCTGGAGGATCTGAGTCCGGGGGACACCATCGCCCGGCTGCCATGCCTCTGCATATATCACAAAGGGTGAGCACGCGGGGATCTCTAAAATCTCAGTAATTAGGGCACTTAAATGTGGGATACTTTCAAACTATTACTACTTTCGATGGCACTGTAGGAAATATTTAAATATTTATATTTAAAATCCAATCGATGGAAAATTAATCTACAAATTTAACGAACCATAACTTCGAAGATTCTATCAATTATTTTGAAAGTTCTGATGTTTTTTTCACTGGGCGATATTAAGACCATCAAAATTAGCGAAAATTGGTCAAAAATTAAATTTTTCAATTATGAACACCATTTGATACGAAATCAAATAACAAGCTGAACGAGATATGCCGCTTCATATTTGGACCAATATTTCCCTTTTTATGGCAAAAAAACCAAAAAAACAAAAAATTGTTCATTCAAAAAATAGACAAAATGAGTTTTGAAAAAAAATTGATTTTTTAAAGGGTTTTTAAACATAACTTGGGCAAAAGTCGTCACACGACAAAAAGATTGACTGTTTTATGAAGCTCAAGAGCAATACTAACAATGCCTAACATTTTTTGAAATATTAAAAAAATATTTTTTTTAATTTTTTACCGATGATATGGCAGAAATATTGATTTTTTTAAGGAAAATGAGAAATAGGGGTTTTTGCAACTAAACTTGGTTCTTGGTTATATAAAACAGATAAAAGTTTCAATATTTTATAAACTATTCTCCAGCTAGTTTAGTTAGTTTATTGCAGACGGTTGTAAACCCGCACAGTAGGAAATTACAATCTTATCTGAAAAGTAATCACGAAACTTGCCCTTTAAGAAAAAAGCTGGCGCAAGCCGAACAAACAAAACGCAGAACAAAGAGTCAATAACTAGAAATTGAGGAGTGTCTGAGTTTGAATTTTCATTCATCCCGCCCCCTTTTGGGGTCATAAATTTAAAAATAAGTATGCTCGCATAATGGGCGCTTGTACTGCGAGCACTCAGTTTTTTTCACCCCGAAACGCTGACAGTGCTAATTACATTTCGTTTGCTACTTTCGCCCCCCACCCCTGCCACACTGCACAGATGCATCGACCGTTGGTTTGAGGTGAATCGCTCTTGCCCTGAGCATCCTGGAGATTAATAATCCTCGCCAGGTAAGCGCACGTCGGTGGATGGAGGGCAAAGACGCCGGCAGCTTCGCCAGCTCGTGCAGTTGCATACTACTGGACTCACACAACCGTTTGCTGTTGCTGCAGGTCTCGCCGTGTTGTTTGTGTGGAGATGGAGTTAGGGAGCAGGAATCGTTTATGGAACTGGAACTGGCCAGCTGGGCGCAGTGCGAGGATGGGTCTGGTCTCTGGGTTGGGACGTAGATCTCAGGCCCAGTGGCCACACACTTTGCACGTAAGTTGAGCAACATATCTTAACTTAAGAAAGTTAATATCATCATACTATTTGCAGCCTTTGGACACTGCGACCAGTTGGAGCTTGGAAAGATTGGAGGATGGTACATGGGAGAGGCTATGCCACAAAATGCTAATCTTGAGCGTGGGATCGAGGCATCGATCGTTTGACCTACCGACCGAAAAAACCGATCGACCGCTGGTTGAACCCAAAAACACACACAAATCAATTGAAACAAATTAATTTACAATGCTAAACTGGCAGTATAATAGTAATAAACGTAATGCTAATAACAAGTGAATTATATAAGTAACGAAATCAACCAACCCACAAAAACTACAAGAAGGAGGAAGCAACAAGCAGAAGATTTTGATGATGACGAACGAGATGAGAATAAGGATGAGCGTAAAAGTGTAAAGCGAAGCAACCAACCAACCAACAAAAGAATGTCAACCAATGTGATGTTAAATTTTATATTTTGTACTATGGATAATGATGTAATTGTAATTGTAATGTATATGTATGTATTTATTATTTTAAACAGGACTAAAATAGGATAAACACAAGCGTAAGAAGAGAACACACACACACACACACACACAAGAAAATAACAATAACAAATACTATTAATAACTATGTTAAATTAGAAGACAAGCAAACGAAAACGAAAAGCAAAGCAACCAAAAAAAAAACAAGAAAAAAAGAAAAAACAAAAATATTGAACTTCAAATAAGAATGAAATGTAAGGAGTTTAGAAAACAATTGATCCCATATTTTCGGTGTATTTTAAGATTTGTTCAACAATTTCGCAATCGATTCTCTTTGTGTTTATCCATTAGTTATGGCTAGTTATTATTATATTTTAAAAATATTGTAACTTTTTATATCCATGTTTGTTATCAACATTTTGTTTGTGTTTTTGTTTAAACAAAAGAAACCCGTTTTTTTTTTAATTAACGCAAATCGAATGAGAAATATTTAAAATATTCGCAACTATTTGTAATTTGTCAATGTGCAGTTCTGGTCAAACGAAAGCTGAGGACAAATCCGTTTGTATTTTTTTTTTTGTTTAACTGTCGAAAGCTTCAAATTGGCCATATAAATACATATTTATGTATACACATATATTCGGTGTCGGCAGACATTGCAGACTGGTTGTAAACGATGCAGCGGCTATGGAAAACTCAAAGCAATATGTATGTACGTATTATGTAGATTGGATTGAATGCAACCGCTACATCGTTTACAATCGTCTTCAATCGGCTCTACAGAAGCTGTGCGTTTATTATCATTACCGGATTAATGGATTTCGGATTACGGACTAGGTGTATATGTTAAATTACTATCCATTATTGTTTACTATCCTTCTTGCTCATCGATATATCCGGATCGCATCGATGATCCGCCAAAGTTTCCTTAGCAACCGGCGCTGCAGTTCAGCGACGGCGGCAGCACGTAATAACTATTTTGTAAATGATATACTTTAATGTACTGTACAGATATACACCCCATACACCATGCATATATATCATATATAGGATATATATACAATATATGAATTGTAACTGTATAACTATAGCGTTGCATTGACCGATTGAGCATACAACTGATTTCACTCTAAGCGTAAATGTGAAAATAAAAGCGATAATCGTAAACGTAATCGTAAACATTTGAATGCAAATTTCCGTATTGGTTATATTTGAGAAATCATTTTTTGTATACCGATAAGAAAAATTGGTAACTACGACGAGTAATCGAAGCTGAAAAGGCGAAACAAAAAAGAAAAAAAAACAAAAATATTTGAACTTTTATAACCAAGCAAACAGAATAGAGCAAATAAAACGATCTAGGATAACAATTGTCAAGTAAAAACGGATGCGCAATCGAGATGAACTTTAGAAAATAAAATGAGTGATTATATACCACAAAAGTCTTAGCTCACTTACACTCGAAGGAAACGAACATTTATATTTATATTCAGCATTGTGTTTATTGAAATAACTAAAACGAGAACGGGCGGCATAGCCGACATCGGCTATTAACGGGCATCGCGAATATACATATACATATATATATATATATATATATATTGGGTTGTACATATAGTTCTAATGCGGCTACAGATTTGGTTTTAGAGGGGAGTGGGGGAAGGCGGCTGAAACTAAGAGTGGCTTAACACGTAATAAAAAAAAAACACTTCCAGTATGGTGTAAATTAATATATAGTTTATAATCGAATCGTATAGGAAAAGTTGCACAACAGCATTTAAAAAAAAAAAAAGGGAAATAAAACGGAGGGCCGGTAAACGAAAATTTTGTATCTAAAACCTGGAATATATCGTATCCGATAACGTCATCGAGCCCAGATCTCTTACATCGGGAGCTATAGGAGGCTGTGTAAGCCGCTGCATCTGCTGCTACTCGGCCAGCAACTCGTTATGTCCACTCGGAATTCAAAATGCGGATTGCGATCCGAGAGAGCACGTGGCATATGCCACGATCCAACGGCTTCCGGTCCACAGCAAATCCGTGTCCGTCAGTCTGTCTGTACTTTCGTTTCTTTTCTTTTCGTTTCCTATCGATTATGCAATTACACATGGTTGGTTTGGGGGCGGCGGCCAAATTTGTTCGGCCACGGCCATTTGGGGAGTCAGAAGATGCCGTCAGGCTGCGACTGTTTACAGTCCGAAGGAGGTCCTGAAATTCGATTCAGAGGTGGCCCCAATGTTGAATGTAGTAGTCTTTCTCCGCTCCAAATTTTTGATGTGTGGTGTATGTCAAAAGCCCAATAATGCGGCCAGACAGTGTGAGAAATTATACCCATGGCGTCCAGCCCTCGTAGAGCACGGCCAGGTTTTCCGGATTGCAGGCCTCGCGAATGACATAGTCCACCTGTTCGGCGACGGTGCTGCGCTGGTTGCTATCTGGATCTCGGCCCTCCAGCTTCATCCTAATCTTCTTCCACACAGACACGCCATACGCATTTCGCTTCTGCTCATGCACATTGCCAGAACCTAAAACATATTAAGAATGTTTAGTTACGCATCCGTCAGAGAGTCTGGTCCTGGTCGCTGGTCTGCCTCACCTTTGGCATGCGTGAAGATTTCGTACGAGTCCGTTTCGCCTGCGTGCTGCATGAAGTCCTCCAGGCCCTTGAAGAACTCGTTTACCTCCTGTTTGGCTAACGTCAAGATCATCTCCAGCTGGTGACGCCAGTTTTGCAGCATTGAAGGCTGCAGAACGCGACGATCGGAGCAGATATCCTTTCGCAGCTCCTGCAGCCGCATATAGAGGGACTGCATCAGGCCCTGGCCTTCGCGGAGGTGGTCGGATAGTAGCTGCACATTCGCATACTCCATTTTGCCTTGACCCTGTGCCTGGGCCTCGGAGCACAGGCTTTGTACATGGAAGCGTGGCATGTTTTCCAGCAGGCGCTATTTTTTTTTTAAGAGACACAAAAATATTAGAAAAGTTTCGGTTGCATTGCGATTATCCGCGTACCAGAGTCTCCTTGAGCAAGGTGCAAATGAAACGGTGCTTGCTCTGCTGTTCGCCTTCTATTGCCGCAATCTCGCGGTGCACCTTGCAGGTCTGCTCCTCCAACAATCCCTGCACATTCTCAAGCCAATAGTGATCGATGGCACCTTCCGGGTCCAAGAGCTCCACCATCGACTGCTCCACGGCGCTGATCCTTGAGCTGCTCGCCTGCCATTGCCCGTGCGCAGCCAGCCATTGTTCCAAGTGGTCAACCAGTGCCTGCCCCTCCTCGCCCACAACTATCGCATTTTGCTCCAGGCGGGCTACCGCACCGGCTCCATCAGTCATCTTTTGCAACAGCGCCACATGAGACATTGTCCTCTGTTTGTTACACTGCTCCATGCGCAGCAGGTTGTCTATGTGATTACGATTCCAGTTACTGCGCTGCGTCTGCAACTGGCTGAGTTGCGACTCGAGGCCAGCTTGTAGTTGCTGCAAGGCGGTCAGTTTTTGGTCCAACTCCAGCCAACATTCGCCAATGGCGGCGGTTAGTTTTGGGCGGCTGACAATGTGGGGGCCACAGCGCAACTGGCTGCCCAGTGCCTCCGAATAGGCCCAATATTGAGCGGATGCGGCCAGGGTGTGCAGGTCCACTTGCTGACTGAGCAGTGCAATTTCCGCCTGCTGCTGCAGCAAAGCGCCGTCCGATTGCAGCGAAATGAAGAGACTCTCGCACAGGTGGTCCGCTTGAGCTGGGTCCCCACAGCTGGCGGTGGGTAGACATTGCGGACCGACGGCGGTGTAGAAGTTTCGCGTAAGGATCGGCAGCAGACCTGCAAGTTTCTCAACTTGGAGGCGATGGATGAAGCCCAACATAGGTCGGGCCATTTCACGCACATCACAAGTGCGACTGGACTCCAATGCCTCACTGACCAGGCCGAAGAAGCACTCGTCGTTCAGTTCCGTATGACAGGACCTCATTAGACCCAGTTCCTAAAACAAAAAGTCTCTAGTTCTGCCCATATAAATACAGAAACACTCACCATTATTTGTTGGGTCTGCACATCGTGGACATCTTCGAGCATCGATTGCATGCTGCTAACCAGCGAGTCCAACGATGTGGAGGCCAAAAGGAACTGATCGTAGACGGGCTGCAGAGTTAGCAGAAATCTGCGCTCTACTGGGAACTGATCCGGCGGCTTATGTCCATTCTCCATTGTGGCTTCCAAAAACAGCTGAGCCAGGCTGGAGGCACTCAAATGGCACAAGGCACTCAATTTGCCCAGATTGGGTTGCAGCAGGAGCAATCGATATAAGTTGGCTGGCAAGTCGTACTCAAACATCTTCTTCAGATGCGACAGCGCTGAAAGTAGGCTCTCCAATTGTGCAAGATGCTGATCCTCCTCCTTGGTCATCACCAAAACTCCTTGCAACATGGTGCGCACCAGGTGAATAAAGAGCAGCTGGTGATGCAGCAGTCCATCGTCGTGGCTGGCCAGTGCCACCTGTTCGTAAGCCGCGAATGCTCCGCCAGCGCGATCCAGAGTACGAACCAAGCTTGCCTTGAGCAGCAGCTGGCTGCAGCCACTCTGGACAATCATGCTCAGCAAAGCAGTCGTGGGTGCACCGAGAGTTAGAGCCTGCGCCTGATTGGCGGCATAAAGCTTCGAGGCCTCATGCAATTGGCAGCCGAGCCGCTCCCAAGAGTACTCCATGGCCTCCGCGACGCCCACGACATCTGCCTTACAAATAATGGAACTGGACGGCGAATTGGTATTGGTGGTTGAGTCCGCAGTGTAACCGTTCTGGATGTACGTCGCAAAGCTGTCGTGAAAGCGAACGAATAGGTTTTGCCGGTGGCTTTGTTCCGGATAGAAGTTCATGACTCCTGCATACTCTTGCAGATGCTTGGAACTCTTCTGTGCCACCATGTCCATGCGGCCCAGTAGCTCATTCAACTGGCTGCGCATGCTGTCCAGTCCGGATAGCTGTAGAGCCTCTGTCAGCGCAGAAAATTCCCTGGCATTCTCGGAATTCGACTCCATTTGCAGCTTAACGAGCTGGCCCTGCAGATCAAGCAGATGGTACAGCTGCAGGCATTGACCATAACTTCTGAGTATACACTGCACGCGGCCAAAGTCCGGCAATCGTTCCGTACTAAGCAATGCCAGTGCCTCCGAGTGACCACGACGAACGGCATTACGCAGCGAGGCCGTATTGAAACTATGGCTCTCGATCGCCGTGCCCAGCGATTTGATTTCGGCAATTAGGGCGCTGCGCTGGTTGAGCTTCACGAGCTCCTCCTCGGCCACCACTTGCTTGGCCTGTGCCGCCTGCAGGTTGCCCACCTCCTGCTCCATCTCCTCCAGCTGCGGCATCAGCTCAGTCCTAACACACAAACAAGAAAATTATATATATATGATATAAGATACGATGTATGTATGTATACTCACTTGTTGGTGGACCAGTACTTTTGCAGCATGCCCAGTTTGCTTAGGAAGGGCTGTCGCTTGACATCCGAATCAAGTGGCTTTCCCTTATTCTTGTCCTTCTTGTGGTACTTAAGATCTCCGACACCCAGACCACCTGCTCCTCCACCGTCAGCCGACTCCTGGAGTTTGGCGTTCAGCGATCGGCGCAGTGCCTGAGCATCGTCGTTGGTGGTCCAATCAACCAGAGGATCGTAGACGAAGGCCTCCAGCAGGGTCAGCAGCGTTTCGCGCTCCTTGCGCATCACCTTCAGTACATATTCACAGCCCAAGCGGAAGGGGCCCTGCAAAAGACGATCATCGGTTTAATGGTTAATGACGGTGCTTTATGCATAATATATGTACGTGAATACACATTTATATCACAGCCGTAAATTGACAATTGGGGTCCATAAATGTACGGCGAAACCGTTTCCATCTGTCGTACAGCGCACAGATATACGATTCGTACTAATATTGGCAATGCTGATTTTATGAAAGCCCAACCAGAACCTATCCAGAACCAGAAACAAGCCCGAAACCATAACCATGTTCTACATATACGACCTCGACGCTAATCGCTGTTTACAATTGTAGATTGGGCCGCAATTTGCGTGATAAGCCACAATGTCTGTCCATATATATATATATATATATATATATATATATAAATATATATAATGGACACCAGATTTACGCCATTTATTCAGTAGGCCAGCCATGTCATCCTTAGCAAACTCCTGGTCTGTTCTGATCCATGAAATCTTTAATATCTCATCTTAAAGATAATTCAAATATGGGATTAGATCAGAGAGTTGTACCTATATATACTATATATTCTCCTGATTTCTAATTCTAAAAGAACCAAGAGTGGATAACCATGTCAATCCTAATAGTACTGGTTGTACTGTTGGTCTCGGATTTATAACAATTATGATGATATCACTATTTACATATAGTTTCTTCGCTTGCAATGTATCGAGGAAATTTGGGAATATCAATGATGTATCTGTTTACCACGTATCCCAGTTGCTGGCCCTGGCCTTTTATCAATCTATTTTGGTCCGCGGAGCTGGGCTAATCTGCTAAAACCCCCAGCGATCTGTTTGGCCATGCATTGGGCCCGGGAGTCCGGACACTCGAAATACTCGGGGGCAATGGATAGTTTGGCTGGTTGGAGTGGTTGGATTGACTCGATGGGTGGGTGAGTGGTTAGGTATGAGGGTGGTGAATGGTGGTTGGGCCAAAGTGGAGGGCTTATCAACGGATTGCAGTTCTCACGGTGGATCTGGGCGCGCTATCAGTTAACTGGCGCGATGACGATGTCGTAAAGCCACCAGCGAAACGTAAACAAACGACGCCCACGGTCCGAGCCGAAACCCAATTGAATCTGAATCCGATCCGAGCCGAGCCGAAGTCCTGGCCAAAAGTCAGCACAACTCCAGCTCCCACGGTTGCCAGATAGCCAACCACTGGCGTCGCGTGCGCTTCGTTTACCATCGTGGCTCATGGCATTTACCAGCAGCTCATCGCCCGCTTGGGATTATCGAAGCTCCCCGGAAGCGTTGGGTGTCGTCCCGTTCCTGTGGCAGCACCAGAACGCCACGGAAACGCCAACGGAAATAACCCTCCAGGCGACCAGTTTCGGTGCCGGCCATCTGCTGTGGCTAGCCATCAATGCCTTCTTGTTTGTCCTTATCCTGGGCGGCAATATTCTGACCATTGTGGCGGTGCGCACCTGCCGCCACCTGCGATCGGTCATCTCCAATCTGTTCATCCTGTCGCTGGCCGTCTCCGACTTCTGTGTGGGACTGGCACTGCCCTATCATCTGGTATTTTACATGGGCTCGGACATTGGCGCCATGAGAGGTCCCTGCCTGCTGCGCTTCTTCCTGCTCATCTGCGCCTGCTGCGTGTCCATGTTGACTCTGATCTCGATTGCGGTGGATCGGTATATAGCAGTCGTCTATGCTCTGCACTATAGAAGGTAAGGTATTAAGCGAACGCGATAAATCCTAATTCAATGGCTACATATGTGAAACCCTTTGAAACCGTAGATACATGACCCGTCGAGTGGCATATAGCATCATCATATTCAATTGGTGCTTGGGTGCATTGGTGGCTCTGCTGCCAGTGTTCTGGAATCGATGGCCGGATGCACAGGCGTGCGAATTCGACGAAGTTCTCGCGCCTGGTTACATTGCCGGAGTGATAACGCCGGGTTTTGTGATCATCTGGATCTGTATGTTCCTCGTCTACTGGCGCATCATGCGCGAGGCATCCAAGCAGGCGCTGCGATTGCGACAGTCGGTGGTCTACAACACGGACGAGGCCACCACCATGCGAAATCTGCTGCTCCATCCAGACTGGAAGAGCGTCCAGATTGTGGTCTTCATCATGGGCTGCTTCACGCTCTGTTGGCTACCGTACTTCTGTGTGGCCATTGCCCAGCTATTTAGCATCTGCCAGAGCAGCTCGATGATCTACAAGACGACGTTCTCTCTGGCCATTGCCAACTCTGCTCTCAATCCGATTATCTACTCGTGGAAGAACTCTGGCTTTCGGCGAGCCTTTGTCCAAACATTATGCTGCCGAACGGCGAGGCAGTGCGAGGATCAATTGCCGGCGGACAGCAAGCACCGCATGGAGGCCACATCCTCATCTCAGGAGATCAAACCGAAGGCCACTCAGTGATCAACGGAATTGGGAAACCCAACGCTTTAACTTGGTAGAATTAAATGGAGATATAGCAATAAAAGTGGACATTATCTTTAGGAGCACCGTTTCTTAAACACCCCCAGCAGCGATTTGTTGAGATAATTGATTGGTATAGGATGAGCAATAGTCTTACCTCGATTCCTGTGATGCCCATGGCCTGCACTAGATTCTGGGTAAGACGGAAGGGCACCTTCTCGGGGATGCGCAGGGTGCGGCCCTTCTCGAAGCACACGTTGTAGTCGATATGCACGATGTCGCCGCTTCCCAGGTTGATAAGCACGTTGTCCAAATGACGATCGCCCAGGCCAATGACATAGCCAATCATCGACATGACCGACATGCAGCGGACAAAGCGACGCACCGATTGCCGCCACTCGGCGGCATTTCCCGCCTGGCACCACAGTTCGCGGGCAAGCAGATCATTGGGTGTTTCCTGTGACAATTCGTCGAGCACCTGGAGCAGGACGGATATTGGCCATTGGCGTCGTGGATCGCTCACCTGCATATTGTGCTTGGCCAACAGGGGCGAGAGTTTGTTGTAGAACAAGTCTGTGAAACGTCGCGGGACATTTGCCACAGCACCTGCTCCCGCATTCCCAGCAACTTGGGACCGTCTCTGTTGCCACTTCTTGTAGAGCGCAAAGACTGGTGTGACCCCGTCCACCCAGCTAATCAGTCCGGATTGCGGTCCCAATGGTATAACCGAATAGTGGTGGGCACGATAGCAGCCATTGCCGGGTGCGTCGCTGCGGCAGGCCATAATGGCATTCGAGATGGACAGGAACTGCATGATGCGTTCGTCCAGATGGAGATCCTCCATGCCCTTGAACAGGAAAGTGTAGCGCTGACCATTGCTGCCGTAAAAGGCGACCTTTTTGGGTTTCGTCTTGGTGGGCAAAACGCAAACCGAACTCTCGACGCTCTCGATATATACCTGATCCCCATCCGGCCCATGTGCATCCAGGCCTGGCATGGAGATACGCATGCGTCCAATGCCACAGAGCACCGGGCTTATGCTCTGCATTTTGAGCGTGCTGCCCGAGCCGCGGATCATGTTCGATTGCAAGATGTGGTACAGCTGCTTCAGCTTATCCCATGCCTCCGGATAGCGTCGATGACGCAGTGCATCCACGGTGAGCCGTATGGGAGCATCGAAACGCTTGCGGAAACTACGCTCATAGGTGGTCTCCGGCGGACGAGAGGTGACCGCGACCAGGGCTTCCAGATCGGCGAGCAATTGCGGTCGCCAGACATTGAAGCGGTTATTCTTGCCCTCGTGATCGTCCGGACGGAAATCGGTTGCCAGCGCACTCACACGACTCACATACGTATTGTAGATGTGGGCCAGCGAGTGGATCCAGTACTCGTCCCACAGCAGGCAAACGCGACGCAGCTCCTTCACCATCAGCTTCACATGCTGCACTGCCTCCGGCGCCTGTTTCGAGAGCTCTCCCAGCAGATAGCCATAGCAGCAGGCGTCCTCCGTGGTTGGTCGCGCTGTTGCTGGCGGTGCTGTTGCATCCTGTTGCTCCCTATTGGCACCGACGACGGCCGGAAAGATAACCAGCTGGGGGCGACTCTTGGCCAGGCGACAGAGCAGATCACAAACGCTCTTTCGCACATAGGGTTCGTGGTGATTCAGTCGGCTGAATAGCTGCGGAATGATCACTTTCCAGGGGGCAATGGGCGTGGTGTGCAGTCCCTGTTCCAGAACTTCCTGCAGACCGCTGGCGTGCTTCACAATCAAGCGTAGGAGACGAAGCGTCGTTGTCACCAGGTTGCTATCATCCACATGTAAACGTTCCCGCTGCGATACGACTCCTTCTCCTTCAGGCTTCTCCGGACCCGAGCCCGATTTAAAGCTAAGATATTGGAAGTACGAACGCGCTGCATCCTTGTAATAATCATATGTGTTGGCTATGGCCCGTCGCCAGATCTGCAAAATGGCATCCAGCGCTTCCGGCGTTTTATCCGCCAAAAAGGTCAGCCGACGCAGACGGTTCTTGGCCGCCTCATCGTCGCGGGCACGAGCCGCATCCGGACACACCTCTACACAGTTCGCCGGAGGCTGTTCCGTGCTCAGTGCCTGGAGGAGCTCATCCAATTTTTCGCTTTCCAACGGCTGGGGAATGTCCAGCGCCTGGCTAATAGCCGTCGCATCGGCCTGGGTGAGCACACAGCAGCTGTCCGCGACTTTCTTGCCCCATCGATAGCACCAATTGCCGTAGGCTATCAAAGCTTCCGCGTAGTTGGGACGCTGCTGTAAACAAGAATGGACCAGGCGGGCAACCATACGTTCGGCTTGGGGAATCGCCAACGGTTGGCTGGAGTCACATGTCAGCGGACATTCCGGGAGCTGATCCAGCAGTTGAATCAATACTGGCGACTGATTGGTGGTCAAGCCATTGCAAGTCCGGACGGCTATCCAATCGGCGAGATTAAGCAAGAGATCAGCACCCGCGGCCGGTTGATTGTTGCTCTTCTGGATATTCAGGCATAGGGCGGCGCATACATCAATCGAAGAACTTAAATCGCCGCTGTGTGTCTGCGATTGCTGCTGCTGAAGATGCAGGCACTTGACCAGCTCACTGTAGCCGCGAAGCATTTCCGGATTATCCGTCTGCACTCCCTGTTCCAGTGAAAACAGAGCGGCTATCTCACCAATTGGCTGACCAAAGAACTGGGTGAGTAGGGTTTCCGCTAGCTGGAGATTGCCTTCCTCTCGCGCCGCAGCAGCTGCGTCCAAGCAAAGCGTTTCCCAGCTGCCAGGCGCACAATGCTGACGGAGCAATTGTGTCCATGCCAGGCAGCGCATTAAAATTGCGCTGGAAATGAATTTGGAGCGGTTTTGACATCTCCCCGAGGACACGGGCAGCAGGGACAACTCCTGACCGCCACTGACACCTTGGACTATGTGCCGTAGCAGGGTGAGCTCCTTGCAGGATCTCTGATCAAAGCTGGGATTCAGAAGACTGTCTCGCCATTGGGTGTCCAGTAGGTTTTTCGCCTGATCTGGCACACAACGATCTTCTAATAGCTTGTGCAGCACAATATCCTCGGTTCGTTGACGCATATGGATGGATGAGAAGCTGGCACGTTCGCTTAAGCCACTTGATGACACAGACTCGTCCCAGTTGCTTGGCCAGAGGCTCAACTGCTGGAAGACTCCTCCTAACGCGTCCATCGAGGAGCACGATTCCTCGCTCTTGGCCAAGAGCCGTTCCAGTGCATTTACCTCCACATTGCTGCGTTGCAGAAAGGGATTCAGTTCTCTGTCCTCCGGTCGCGTCATCTGCTGCTGCTTCAGCTCCACCAGCTGCGACCACTGACCCAGATCCTGCAAGCACTGCATCATCTGCGACACAACAAACTGTCGCGTATGCGGCTCCAGTTCGGATTGCAGCTCCTTCTCGGCCAGGATAGTTCTGTAGCCGGCAAGTGCAGATTCCCGTTTTCCGGCCGCCTGATCCGCTGCGTACTTTAGCCACTTGTAGGATTTGCAGCTCTTGCCACGAGCCCACAGGCGCAGACCTCGCAGCGAGTCCGCTTCTTGGCAACTGACCAATGACCAGGCCATGTAAACGATGGCCTGACTGTAGGTGGGATCTTGCGTCTTTGAGTTAACCAGAATTTGCTGCAAGTGCAAAAAAAAAAAATTAAGTTGACCACTTAAGTGAACTTCTCCATGTCTAACTAACTCACCTGGGCATATCGGATAACCAGTTCCGGCTGCTGCACATGCATGGCAATGATGACCACACCAATACGGATACGATTGAACCAGGACTGACAAGTGGGATTGTTCAGGCGGAAGAAGGCAGCCACTTGCTTTTCCGGGGGACGCAGCGCAAAGGCGCTTCCCTCGGCGGCGTTGTAGATGAGCTTCTCTAGCGCATCGAGGAAGCCTAACAGCAGACTGAGATTGCTTTGCATGCTCAGGAGCTCCTCCAACGACAGGTCGTCCAGGGCTGAGCGCTCTATCTCCTTGGCACAGCCACTCAGCAATCTGGCATGCCGCATGATAATGGCCTCGAATCCGAGGAACGTTTCCTGAGGCTTTCCCACAGTTGTGCGCAGTCGCTGATCCACACAGTATCTGGCTGCTTCGAATTGCAGCCAGGCGATGGCCAATCGCTGGCAGCGCTTGGTGCACTGCGACAGATTCATTTGTCGTTCATCCTGCGGAGCCACCTGGCAGCTACGAACGAACAGCTCGCGCAGACAGTGGATCAGTGAATCTTGCTCCGGTTTCTGTACACGGTCAAAGAAATCGCGGAAGACGTTGTCGCGTACTGCACTATATTGGCTAATCCTTTGCTGCCAAACGCTAACTCGTCTGCTCGCCATCCCCGGCATTGATGATTCACCGCCGGTGAGGGTAAGATGCAATGGCAACTGGGCGTAGATTTGGAAATAGGGTGCATGGTAATTCGTGGAGAGCATCTGTAGCTGCTGTAGCGCCGTATCGCGGTACAGGATCAGTAGCTTCGGATATTTTTCTAGCCTTTCCAGGCCGTAGTCCAGGACTGTTTGGATGCATGCAGCACTTTCCAAGGGTACCAATTTGGAGGCGGTGGCCGCAATGTTGCGGCATATTCCACGGAAGTTCTCCTGTTCCATAAGGAGATCAATCTTCTCGCGGCATTCCCTCAAGAGCATCTGTATCCACTGCAGTAATACCCTTAGGTTTTGCGGCGCCAGCTGGTGAGCCTGTCCGAGAACCGAATCCAAGAAGCGAAGTATGCTAGCGAAACTGTTTGCCGTTGGCGAGGTATTCTCTGCCGATAGTTCCTGATCACGAAGCAAGCTCGAGTTGGTGCGGAAGTTGTGATTCGCCTGGCAGTGGACCACGAGCAGACCGAAAATGGCCTGTTGAGCTGCGGGATATTTGCTCCAGAATTTCAGCTCGTGGGCCCTGCAGTTGGTGAGGAGCAGCTCCAGAATCGAGGGCTTGCATGCGTACATGCCAATGATGGAAGATGTTTGCTTAGCCAGGGCAGCCAAAGCGGACAGATGGAAAACGAGCAGAACACTCGCCTTTCTGGCTTTACTTCTCGGTGCAGTGATAAGCAGTTTTTCTAGACAGGCGTCAATGTCGTCTACAAGATATTTATACGCCTGCTGAAGCAGCGGCACATTCCGGATGAGCAGTGTCTCCTGGCATGTGCGCAATAGCAGCTTGTAAGAAGTTTCACCTGGCGATCGGAGCCTCACCTTCGTCATATAGGGATTGGATTGGAATATAAAGTGCACCAGGCTAGGCGTTAAACGTGCTCGCAACCTTCTCACCGTGCAAAGCAGCAGATAAAGGACACTCTGACGCTGCAGCTCTGTCAGAGAAATCATCCGTTTGACCTGATCAAGCAGCACCTGCTCCAACAATATCGGATCAAGGCCGGTAAAGTTATTCAACAGACAGATGCAGATCAGTTCGTTTATATTGACCAATGCCTCCGTATTCAAGTGCAGGGTGGGCATTATTTTGATTAGATGATCCACGGCCATCTTTACGATGCATTCACAGGTGGGCATGCCCACGAATATCTGCATGCGGGCCAGGCACTTAAGCAGCGTGTTAAAGGCACCAACGAAGGCACCCACACGCTCCGCTGTGTTTGCGGGTTCCCCTTCCTCCAGCGTGGTGATATCCTCGACAAACTGGTCCAACAATCCGTAACTGAAATCGATCTGCTTGCTAAAGAACGGCGTCAACTGCTCCAGTACCTGGGCACAGTGGGTCTTCAGGTCCGTGGGCTGGCCGGCCTCCAGTTGCCAGCCGATAACGATGTCCACTACGTCGGTGAAGTGGCACTCGAAAGTCTCCGCATAGCTGGCTGCAAACTGCACTAGCGTGTTGCTGACGACAATAAAGATATCGGCGCTCTCTGCATTCTCCAGAAAATCCTTCAGCAGCAGCATGATTTTGTCGGCGTACATGTGCAGCTCGCACTTGGTGTCGCAGCTGCATTTGGATTGGGATGGGTTATAAAAAAGACGAACAATGCTAATGGAGAGGGCAGGGAATGTGTCACCTCAGTGTGGCGCGGAGGGCCATGATCATGTACTTCTGCATGCGCTTGCTACTCTTGTAGTTCTTCACGATAAACTCCTCGTAAATGGGATACGACTTGCGGTTGATAAAGCCAATCAGGCCGAGAGTCTTGCTGCACTCCTCTAGAACCGGCGGCGGGCATTGCTTGTATAGGGTGAGCATGTTGTCCAGAATCCACACGAAGGAGCATGTCATGTAGCCCATGTTGATAGGCGTGCGCACTGCTTGATCCAGTTTGCTGCACAGCTCCAGAGACACGGTGGGATTGTTCTCGTTGATTAGCCTGCGGATGATCTTGGACAGACGCAGATCTTCGCCATTGGCCATCGGGTTGATCGTATCGCCTGTTAAGATGGAAATACAAATTTAAACGAGTGTCGCAGCTGTCAAAACTGTCAAAACTGTCGACCTACCTTTGCATTGGTAAGCCTTTCGGTGATTTTGGACCACTGGCTGCCCTTTGCCCACAACATGGTTCATGTTGCGCAGCAGCAGTGCGTTGGCGAACGCCTGCGCAACGTCGTGCGACTTACCACCACCAGGTGACCACATGGATTCACTGCCTCCCAAGCCGGCGATATTGCCGCTTCCGGTGGCGCCACCCCTCCCGCTGCCATTACCACCGCCGCCTTCGTTGCTGCTGTCACCGTGATTGCCATTGTTGTTCAGCAGAACGCGGTCAATTTCCGCGTGGAACGCGGAGGACGCCTCCTCCTCGGTTCCAGCTCCATTGCAGTTTTCTGGGTGGATCGCGTTCTTCATAGAGGGAATTGGCGGAGCTAGCGCAGACATCGAATGCCTCCAAAGTTCGTCATTAACCACTGTTTCGCGTGGATATTCTTCGATTAGTTTATACTAATTATTTCGTTCTTTTCCTTTTCTTTTCTTGCTGCAACAATCGTGCCAATCAGTTATCGATAGAAACAGCTGACGCTGGCGCTCAACGGGCCATCGAATCGATGTTCCTTGTGTAATTTTTCACTGCACCACGACTGCAATGTGTTCTGCCATTAGAATGCTTGACAGGAGGACTGACAATGTCATCCAAATTGTCCAGGATTCTTTGATTAACACTTCAGAGAATCGTGACACGAGGACTTCGTGCGTCAAGGGGAACTGTTGAATGCAGTGGGTATCGGCCAAAGTGGCATCTCTGTTATATTTGGCGCGCGCAATTTTGGCTTGAAATTGAAATTACAGCTACTTTAAACTTTATTTCAGAAAATTAAGCAAAATACATTGTGATTTTTGTACCTAGATTAAATTTGTAAATGCGTGGCGTACTCAAGGAATAGCGTTGAATATATTCCTGAAACGCCAGTTAAATCACCAAATTTGTGGCTTAATAGTTTAGCTTTCCCATCATGTGCTGGGTGTACACGGCCACAAAACTGGCCATTTGGGCGTACATCTCGTACGGATGCTTAAACGGCAGAAATCCATAGCTTCCGGTAGGCGGAGAACCCATCGGCACTGGCATTTCCATGGACGGGGGCAGAGAAGGAGGCGGACACGGCGGTGGCGGCGCCGGCTGAGGCGGACATGGTGCGGCGGGCTGCTCGTTTGGCACCAGCGACAAACATATGTCGCCCACCTGCAGCTGCTGGCATTTGAGCTCGTACAGCTGCAGCGACAACTGTGGATCGCAGGAGGCCCAGCCCTGTCCGTAAACAAACATTGGATGACCCGGCTGCACCTGCAAGTCCATCTGAAACATTGGTCAATGATGAGACGAATATGGGTACAGATTGGCGAACCCACCTTGGCGTGGTGTGTGTCGTAGCTGAAGGTGAGTGTCACCAGGCTGGGGCATCCACTCCAGTCTATCCTCACTACTGTCGCCTCTCGCAGCTCAAATAGTTGACTGCGCAGCGCCGACTGGATGAAGTCCTCGGTGCGTATGTCCTCCACGCGACGCATGGCTCCGCTGGCCAGTTCAATATAGGATCCCCGACGGAAGCAGGAAGCGGAGTCGTCGGAGAACCCACTAAAATTGAGGCAACTGATTAACTGGATGGGAAAAAGTGCCGAATCGTTTGCTTACTTGCTGGACCAGTGCTGTTGCGACGGAGGAGGAAGAGACGGTGGTTGCCTCCCGATTGGATCGTAGCCGCGGCCATAGGAGAGTTCCATGTGCATCTGCATGTCGATCTGTTCGTCTGGACGGAAGCTCGTCAACTGAAGTATTCCCTGCCCAGGCTGGCAATTGATATACACTTATTCATTCAGCTCCAGCGTGTTTTCCACGGTTTTTCCAGGAATGTCACCCACTCGGACGGACGGCCGGCCGACTATTCCGCCTCGTACCTGTTTTATGGCCCAAAAGGCCATAATCTGGTCGTGCCAACAGGTACGTGGCACCTTAGACGCCGCCGGTGACCGCTACCTGCCCACCGAATTCTGCTTAACAGCCATTGTTCGTTGTCCATTGTGCCGATCGGACCAGAGAATCCCGTCCAGCGGCGCCGAACTGGCTGTTGCGCCAGGCGCCTTGAAGACTGCTCGGCTGCACCACCAGCACTACCACTCTGAATGCAAGACGTGACCAATTGCGGATTTCTGCTGAAGCCCTTTATAGCGCTCCGTTTATTTGGTTTTTCGTTTTCTCTTAACAGCGGCCGCGGATGTGGACGATGCGATGGGCACCTTGCCCCAGCTAATGCCCAGAGCGTACAGATAGTAGGCCCCAAAGAAGTAGAGCACTCCCAACGCCGAGTACACGGAGGTCAGCAGTAGGGGCAAGAAGGGCAGGCGCTGGTCCAGGTGCAGCAGGAAAGAGAGCAGATGCTCGTACAGCGGAATAGCCATGAAGCCCAGCATGTATAGCCACTCCAGCGTGTGGAAGCCTCGGAAGCCGGGGAAGATGCGATACAGCTGGCCGTACATCATGGCCACGTACGACATGTACAGGGAATACCGGGGAATGTACAGATCCGCATCGAAGAGCAGCGGAAAGAGAGAGAAATAGCCGGCAATGCCAAGGACATAGGCGTATCTGGCATCCTCCCGGTTTACCAGCGTGAGCAGACTGAAAAAGGGTGGGCCTGTTAGTAGGATTCCTTCATTTCGAATTAACTGAGGGGAAGGGAACTCACCAGAGCGGAAGGAGCACCATTAAGATGGCCTTCTCGTGCACATGCCAGCCGAAGACGAAGGAGGAACAGCCGCACAAAACCACCGCTCGCAGGAAGACCAGCGGACTTTGTCTGCAAAGAGATGGCGGATAAGTTTGCTGCGATATCTTGGAATCCAAACGAGGATTTCCTCACTTCTTGGCACTGCGAAAGAGCTTCACCAAAATGGGCAGCATGAAGAGAGCGGTCAGGGCAAAAGTCACAGGCGGTGTGATGGCTGGCAGCACCGAGTGCCTGACCTCCTGGACCAATCCTGACGTCGTCGAGGCACCGCCATCCTGTACCTTCAAAACTCCGGCGGCCAACTTGTCGGCGGCATTGTACAGCGCCCAGAAGTTGGGTGCCCAGTAGGCGTGCGTTAGGCCACGCTTGAAAGGAAACAGACGGGAGAGGACTTGCGGCAATTGCTGCCAGAAGGGTCCGAAAGACACGGCGAACGGAGTAAGTCCAACGACCAGCAGCTTGACAACGGCACCCACCGCAGACACCACACTCGCTTGCTCCAGGCAATAGAAACGCAGCAGGTAGACCCCAAAAGCGGGCGCCATGTACAGAAAGATGTGCTTAAAGTTGAGCAGCACGGCGAAGGCAAAGGCGCTCCAGAGGAACCGCTGCCGGATGAGGGAACCGATGCTCAGGAGCAGTATGCCGAACAGCAAGCCATTGTACTGAAAGTGAATGTGGTCCACGAAGATCAATCCCACGTTGAGGAGCAGCAACATGGAGGCGGCAAAGAACTGCTGCGTATCCCTGCCCAATCCCAGTGAGCCCAGGCAGCTGCGCACGCCGAGCACATACACTAGATCCGTAACAATCACCGAGAGCCGCTGAAAGTAAACGGTGGCCTTGGACTCGTAATTCAGGTTATCCACCACCAGCATTCGTGGATCCACGTACTTGGCCACCTGCGAGAGCAGCCACTCGAAGTAGGCGAAGAACGGCGGATAGTCCAGTGTCCACTCGCTGGTGGCGTCCACATACCACTGATTCAGCGGCAAACTGTGGGTGATGGCCAGCCAGTTGCGATGGACTTCGAAATCCGTGGAATGGCTAAGGATGAAGTTGATTTAGTGGGCTTGATAAGTGGACAGAGCACTGCATTTACTAGGCTGGAATCAGCAGGATCTTTAGGCCGGTGGCTATGCCCACCAGGTGCCAGAAGAGGTCCTTCATCTTCGTTTCTCTCAGGGATTGGGATTGTAGTTTAGATTCGATGCATTCCTTATCAGCGGTAAGTGCTGTCCGATCTGGCTTGAAAGCGGGCAGAATGCGATTGTCGATTGTGCCGGCTAAATGTGGCTTGGAAGTAGCCAGTTAGCCCGACTAAAAGCTATCGTTATCGGGCTGTCCAGTTTTCGCCCTCACCGCCGCCTGGTCACACTGACGCTCGCGTGTATGCATGTGTGTGTGTGTGCATTACATTACGCATTTGCTTTGCGAATTAGAAGCTAATTAAAGCGAATATTGTGGACTCGAGCCGGTCGCCAGAGTCCCACGGTTGCCGCCAACGCCGAGCTAAGGTCTCCAGCCAACCGGGCCATGTACGCCACCAACAATGGCGGCACGAACAAGGCGCCAAACAGGTAAGTTCCGCCTCCGCCAGCAAAATCTAGCGCCCCTCCCCCAAAAAAACAGGCGGTACAGCCGAGATTTTTAGTGTGTGCGCCGATCCTTTTTGTTTTCATTCTGCGATTTGTGCATGCCAAATAATTTGAATGAAACTAATGTGAATGCCCTACAGCAATGCCACCTCCATGTTCGACAACACCATCACAGTGACGCCCATAAAGATGGAACTGGGCCAGGCGTATGCCAAATCGCAAAATTCAGCGGCTATGCAGCGAAGAACACCGAATGCAGTGGTGGTCACCTCCTCCTCCACCGTCTCCTCCGCCCAGCAGCAGCAGCAACAGCAGGGCCAGCAGCAACAGCAGACGGTTCCCATGGCCAGTTTGGTGTCCAACGCCTGTACGCTGGTTAATCCCAGCATGAGTGTGACGGTGGCCACCACCGTTGCGAGCGGCGCCAAGGAGAAGACCACGAAGGCCACACGAACTCAGGTGGCACGCAAACCGCCGCCCACCATCGACAACTTCTGGCCAAATATCGTGAGCGAGGTGCACAGCATCGGCCAGGTGGATGCCAAGCACCAGGTGCTGCCGCTGGCGCGCATCAAGAAAATCATGAAGCTGGACGAGAACGCCAAGATGATTGCCGGCGAGGCGCCGCTACTGTTTGCCAAAGCCTGCGAGTACTTCATTCAGGAGCTGACTATGCACGCTTGGGTGCACACCGAGGAGAGCCGGCGGCGTACGCTCCAGCGTTCGGACATTGCCCAGGCCATAGCCAACTACGACCAGTTCGACTTCCTCATCGACATTGTGCCGCGCGAAGAGATCAAACCGTCGTCGGCGCAAAAGACCAAGGATGGCAGTACATCCAGTTCGAGCGGAATGGCGGGCGCAGCCAGCAGTGCCGCCTCCACCTCCAACACAGCCACCTCCAATGCGGCCGCCTCCGTGGCGGGCAATGCTACCGCCACGGGCAACTTTGTAGCCAGTGGTTCCACCGTACCTGCGACCACCGCTGGTGGCCTCAAGCTGGACACCACGGGTGCAACCAATGCCGCCGAGGTGCTCGGCTTCAGCACTGTCAACTCGGACATCTTCTCAGCGCAACTGCAGCAGCAACAACAACAGCAGCAACAGCACGCCGCCCAGCAGCAGCAGCAACAACAGCAGCAGCAACATCACCAGGCACATCCACAGCAGGTTCAGATTATTCAGCAGGGCGCTGGTGGCCAACAGTTGCAATACTTTATCGCACTGCCGAGTCAGCAGGCGGCGCAGCTCGTGCAGCAGCCGCAGCCCGCGCAGAATCATCTACCCATCAACATTTTGTCAACCCAACAACCCACCCAGCAGTTGATACTGACCGCCGGTCCCAATGGTCAGCTGACCGCAACGCCAGCGCCGCAAACGACTGCCCAGCAACAGACGGCGCTGCTCCAGAATCTCGCCCAGCAGCAACAGCAGCACCAGCAACATCAGCAGCAGATTCAGCTGCTGCAGCAAGTGGTTACGCCCACGGGGGAGCTGACTAATGTGCCGGTAGGTATCACTTGAGGTAATTGTATTGAATCCCAGATTAAGACTTGCCTTTCCCATTGCAGATCGCCATCAATGCCAGTCATTTGAATCTCCTGCAGCGACTACAAATGCAACAGCAGCAGCAGCAGCAACAACAGCAGCAGCAACAGCAGCAGCAGCAACAACAGGTCATCATACCAACCCAACTGCTGACGACACAGCAACTGCTCCAGCTGGGCGGAGCACCCACAGTGGCCCATCAGCAGCAGCAGCAACAGCAGCAGCACGCCAATCTCACGCAGCAGAGCAACGCCAGTGCGGTGGCCAGTGGCACGCCGATCTTTATCAACTCGACCATGACTGGTGCCCAGGCGGCGGCGACGCAGGCGCAGCAGCAGCAGTCGGCGCAGCAGCAACAGGCACAAACGATCTCCACCATGTCCACGGATCGCACATTAACCGGCGGATTTCGGTAAAAGCTGGAAGTATGATATCCGTACCAACGGACGGACGGACAGACGGACAGTTGGCAATCATATCGAAAGCATCGGGAGGCATTGGAATCGGGCATTGGCAAGCGGGCATTGATTGCGCCATCCCCTGTCATCCAGCACAATGTATAATATTATAGTTTACGTAGGTGTATACGATTGTATATCGCGGGGGAGATTATATATAGCTAGTGTCTAAGTCGTAGGCATCTGTGTAGAAACGATTTCTCAATTGTAATTTATTGCTGACCCTCCCGCCCCCTGGCAGCAGGTTTCACCTTCTCCAAAAAAAAAAACCGCCACCTCCACCACTTTTAAACCTAGCACTTAGAGAGAATAATGGGAAATCGAGTGTATTAGTGTATGTATGTGACGGGTGACGGATGCCACCGGTCCAAAGCATAACCCAGCGTTTCGCGTGGCATCCGCGCTCTTTATTATGTATTTGTACTTCTAACTAAGCTAAGATCTGATAAACAATTATAAGCCACCAAGGACTATGTGCCAGAAACTCCTGCGCTAACTGTATTCACTTTCTGGCCAGGATCTTGTTGATGTCCTGCAGTTCGCGGGTGCTCCATGGTTCCAGCGGATCGGGCGGCGATTGCGTTCGCCGCGTGTAAGCGGAACGTCCCCGCTGGCTGCGCTCGTCCGGATCATCGCTTTGCTCCGGCGAAACTCTGGCGCCCAAGGAAAACGTGGGATTAAGATATGAAACGGACACTGGGATGGGAACTCACTTGTTTCGGCGACGAACACGAGCACTTTTGGCGCGACGAGCGGCCTCATCCTGTGCTGGCTGGCACTTGCGCAGGTGAAACTGCTTCATAGTGGCGTGCACCTCCTCCGCCGTGGGTATATCCTCGCTGTCCTGTCCACCATTGCCGTCCTCGGTCTCCACTTCGGCTTCCTGTTCGATGGTCAGCACCTCCTCCGCGACGGCTTCATCGAAGTGGAAGCCCTGCTAGTGGGTTTACATTTTGCACTCAGCTATTTCACTTTTTTTATCCACTCACCGTGTCCACATCCAGGCCAGGTGGTGCCCACACCGAGGACATGGGCTGAAACTGTCCATGGCTGTGACCCTCGAATCCCTGCTGATCCCGTCGAATTTCCGCCTTGGATAGGGCATTGTGTGTCCGTTTGGCCAGCGATAGCTTGCCGAGAATGGGTCCGCCGCTGTCGCTCTCCTCGGTTTCCACCTCGGCCAGCATGGCCATGAACTCCTCCAGCTTTTTGGGATCGACAATGTCCTTGGGGTCTTGGAAAAGATTGCTCAAGTTCGAAATGGGCAGTGGCATGGCCATTAGATCGGAAGCAGCAGCAGCAGTAGCAGTAGCTTGTGTTGCAGGAGCGGCTGGAGATGCTTTGGCCACCGAAGCCACTGGCAGTGGATCCACCTTCTTGGCCACCGGCGCTTGCGGCTGTGTCTTCATCGTTTGCTCCACCAAATCGAAAGCCTTATTGGCCAGCTGCTGCAGGCCGGCAAAGTAGTGGGGATCATGGGTCTCCGGTCGCTGGTCCGACATCATGATCAGCTCCCTGAAGGGATCCGGTGCTGGCGGTGCGGGCGGAGGCGCTGTTACCGATCGCAGGGTGACGCCATTGGAGGAAGCCGGGTTGCTAGCGAAGGTCAGCATGTCCATGGCGTTGGTGAAGTCGGAGTCCGTGTGCAGATTGTAGGGATCCTTAAGCTTCTGCTTCGTCACTTTCACGGGACTGGAGATGGAGGCACGGCCCCACATAAGGCGACGCATCTCCTCGCCGGTCATTCCGCGTTTCTTGAGCGCCGTTAGCGTCACACGACCCACGCGCTGCAGAGGATTGGCTTAGGAATGCATTAGGATGCGTACGGGGTATGGCAACTTACCTTCCAGTTGGAGACGGCTCCTTTTCGCTGCTTGGCCCTCGTCTTGCTCTTGCTCTTGATGACCATCACGCCGCGCACTTCGAAACCGGAGTCATCGGACGGACCCAGCGGGATGGAGTATGCCTCCAGATAGCCCTTGGCATCCGCCTGCGGAACAGCGCGCTCCAGGGTGACGACAATCTTGGCCCACTGCTTCATCCATTCCTTCTCCGACTGCTCGATCACAGTCACATAGGTGTTGCCCATCATGGCAATCAACATGTTGAGCAACAGGATGGGTACGAAGATCATAAAGATGACAAACACGGTCTTGGAGAGATTGGGATATGTGGTCTGATTGAGATCGGGATACTGCAACAGAAGTTATATAATTACAAGTAAGTAATCCACGATCGAGGCACCCACTTACGTTATAATCACCCAGTGTGGTTTGGAACAGGGCCATCCAAGTGCTGGTGTAGGTATTGAACATGGTGGACTGCACCTGGGGATGTCCCTTGTAGAGGAAGTAGAAGGCCTGCGAGAATCCGCACAGGACGATGCAGTAGATGATGCCGAAGGTGAACATGTCGCCCGTGATCATGGAATAGATCATGGTCACAAACGGACCCGTCAGCCGAATGGCACTGAAACATGAGGATTGGGGATAACTCCTGCACAAGCTATCTATCTATCTAATTTACCCAGCAAAGAACATTAGGAGAAACCAGGAGCCCGGCACAGCGAAAATCAGGATGGCCTCCTCGGTATCGGTGTCGCCAATCAAACGAAATGGAATGCACGCCAGGATCAGCAAGTTGGAGAACAGGAAGATGGCCTTAGCCGGCGCATGGGACTGTGTGAGCAGAAAAATGATGATGTTAAGCGAAAGATGGCAATCTATATATGCTAAGATCCTTACCAGCTGCTTGAGAAAGGCGGACAAACCCTGGTTCTTTATCTCGTCGCCTTGCTGGAAGATCACATAGCTTAAAACTCCCACCAGGGTGGCAAACTCGGCGCAGTAACGGGCCACCGTCTGGGCATTGTAGTCACCACCACCACTGTCGCCCTCATCCGACTGTATGTCCAGCAGAGCGGCTGCCGAGGCATCCGATCCCTCGGAGTCCTCATCCTCGGCTTCACCATCGTGCGCTGGACGCAAATACACCGATACGGACAGGCATAGCAGATGGGTGGACAGGATGAGCAGACGCTTCAGAAACTGGTTCTGCGCAAAGGTCTTCCACTTCTCCTCCAGCAGGCGCTGGATAATGCCGCCGTCCAACATGTCCAGATGCTCCGGCTTGGTGCCGTTCAGAATGATGAACAAGGCGGAATTCCAATCTGTTTGGGATTAGTTGTTAAATCAAATCCATAAGTAACTTCGTTATGACTACTCACTAGTCCTTCCGTCCGGCAGAAGAGTGTCCAGTGCATTCAGTGGATAGCCGGAACAGGTGATGTTACTGTAGCGCCAAAACTCGCGGGCGGACAGCTCCAACATTTCACGAAAGACCTCCGCCCGTCCCAGCTTGCAGGCCAGAGTGAGTGGAGTCAGTCCCGTCTGGTTGACAATGCCATTCTTGGCCGGCGTCTTGGGATGTCGCAGGGCATAGCCGAACATGTCCAGTTTGTCGCACACGACCACCATGTGCAGGATCATATTGCCGAAGGAGTCCTGGGCATCCGGATCGGATCCGCAGTCCACCAGCAGGTTGTAGACACTCTCGTTGGCACAGCAGGCGGCCCAAGCCAGCGGATATTCACCCATGTAGGCCAGTCCCTCGTAGTCGGTGCTCTTGGCCGGATTCGCTCGCTGTTGGTCACGTGGCAGAAAGAAGCTACCAATCGCTCGCTGATGGATATCCGCTCCGGCCTCGATCAGATCCGCCACCAGCTCATTGTTGCTGTAGGCAATCGACAGGTGCAGGGCACTAGCACCCAGATACTCCTCGCCCTCCATCACATCCAGCGCCAGATTGGGGAACACGCGGAGCAGCACGCGCGCCAACTTGGTGTGCACCTTGGAATCGCAGATGATGAGCACATGGAGCAGACTCTCGCCCAGGGCGCCGCGGTACTGCATCTGCCAGCAGGCCTTGTGGTCCTCCCATTTGCCCAGCGGATCGTGGATGGACAGGGATGCCTCAATGGGTATGGTCACCTCGGTGTGGTCGCGGTACTTCCAGCGCAGAAACTCAGCACGGTTTATCACCTGGCCCTTGCCATCGTTGTACATGAAGACGCCAAACTGCTCCCGGATCAGCTGCTCCACGGCAATCAGTCCGCCCGAGTTGATGGCATCGATGAGATCACCACCTGGTCAGGATTGGGTAAAATTACTAATTTTCTAACTTCTGAATATATAGAATCTTCGTGTAACCAATTTATTTTACAGTGGAACGAGTTCACCAAGCACTAATGTTTTGGGTCACCACTCTGTTGGCCATTTACCATTGACTAAAAAGAAGACCATTGTGGCAATCTTCGGATTAAGAATGCCATCAAGCTGGGTCACCCTTCTACTAGACGTAAAACTAATGGAACGGGATCACCATGACGCCACTCGGAACCTACCTCTTTTGTAATCCGCCAGTTTGTACAGCAGGCACTTGCACGCGGTGGCCGATGATTGCGAGATGACGGCATCCAGGATGGCCCCGGGTTTCATCTCGGGCGCCTTCTTGCGCAGGCATTTCTTCAGGAGGAACTTCATATTCGCCGCCTAGATTTCTATCCCTGCTCCGAACTCAACTGGCCTCCTGGGGAAAATGCGCACAACCTTCTCGGCTTGTTTGTTCGATGACCCATGATATCAAGAGGCAGGAAGCCAGCTCGTTGTCCTGGTAACCCCACCCACCCAGCCAAACCAATGAGACCAGAACTACTACCACCAATCTACAAGTCAGTTGGGAGCAATAGGATCGAAGTTTTAAAGGATAGTTTTAAGATTTTAAATTTAAAGATATGAAAACGCATATCGCAGAAACACCAATCGAATATATAATTTCTTTTTGTTTTTTTTTATTGAATTATGTATATAAATATATTTTTGCCTTCATTATTATTATTGTAATTATAACTTAGTGCTAGAGTATCGGATGGGGATTATCGGATATACTCGTACTGTAAAATAAATTGTATAAATAATGTGTATGCTTCTGATTCAGATCAGATTCTGATTCCGATTCAGCTTATTTGCTTTCATAAACCATCCTCACTACTTTCTGCTTGCACTTCCGCTGTGAATCATCACCATATCATCATCATCATCATCAATCAATCAATCAATCCTTCATTCGCTTATCATCGTATTATATATCGCTTGAAGTTGTATTTTCGTATATTGGTATTGTTATAGATATATATAAATATAAATAAGAGACGTTCGAAAATCGTAATCGAATATGGCTAATAAATACAGAATGACATAATATCTGCGGGCTTAGTATTGAATTTGGATTGGGTTTACTGGGCCGTAGGATTATATGCTTATAGAACTGTGTTCCCGCTACCCCGATCCCGAGATCCCAATCGATCCCAGATCAATTCTACTCGTGCTGTGGAACACTTTTTGACGGGCCGGGCAGATTTGGATCAGAATGTTTAGCGAATACTTGTCTGTCAGTCGTTCCATGGCGTTTGTATTAATTAAATGCAGTTTGGACTTTGATTTTGGAATTGCTGGAATTGCTTCAGTTTGCCTATATAACTATGCGTATGGTATGTGTATATATAATCTGTATAATAGAACCTTGTCTAGCACAATATTGCCCGGTACCCGAGAATTTTGTTGGTTTGTTGGTCTGTTTTGAAATATTTGAGTTTGAGTTTTTGAATTTCGATTTGCCACGCGCTATGGTTCAGTCGTTCGAGCCAAAAGTTCGAGTTCTTGTTCTTGGCCAGCATTTATAGTTATACGCTTGGTATACAAAATATATCATATATCAATATATCATGTATATGTGTAAATGTATATTCTATTGCAAGTACAAAACGTTATTGCCTATGGGTTATGCTACTCGAGATACGATCTATTGCCTTCCCTCGCTCGCGTTTCAATGGCAACTTTCATTACTTTCCCCCTATCCGTTCTCATTGGCATCTCGTACCTTTTCTTTTGCGTTAGTAGGGGGCATTTTGGGGAAGAGGGATTCTAAGGATGGAGATGGGCGGCAGCTGGGCAACTGACCCATCCGCTGATCAAGTCTTTTCGTTATACATTTTGGAATTGTGTTGTTTGCATGTCTTTGCGGTTTGATTCGGCTGTTGCAGTTTGTTTGATTTACGCATTTTTCAGTATAAAAATTGTCTCGCTTGATTGTAGTTCTCAGCAATATATTAAATTTTTCGTTTGGCTACAGTCTATATGTTTTTGTTTCCTGTCTAGTTGTTGGTTGGGTCATAAGGATAAGGGGAGGGGGTCTTCATTTGGGGGATCGAACGATGCGAAAGACTAGAAACAATGGTGGGGGTTGGGGCGGCATCATCGGTTCGATTTGGGTGGGTTTTTCATTTCGGATAGATGGATGGATGATGGTATAGGTAGAAAGAGGGTGAAATATTGCGAAAAAAAAGGTGATAGTCAAGCACACACACACACTCTATCTCTCTCACTCACTCGCATGCAAACGTGAAACAAACAGAGAGGGAAATACATTTTGCGTATATGTAAAAGCAGTATCATCTAAGTCCTTCTCCTCACTTTTCCTATATGGCCACATAAACTGAAGGACATAGGAGAACCGGTGAAATTATTCGTAAGTGTAAACACCTAAATAGGCTAAACTAATTTTGGACTAACTACTTAAATAGCACACAAAAAACACGAACATATATGTATGGGTAAATCAAAAGTTAAAACACACACAATTAAACAAAATAAAAAAAAGGACATACACAAATATAAAAACGTTTAACAAAACGAACAAAACTGGCTTACGAAGATTAATTTGGCAATTATTGAGCAACTGCAGTTATTGGCGAAGGAGCTGAGGAGGAACTGAATCCTGGGTTGACGAGGGACAAGGGATGAGGGTGTGTGTACGGGAGTGTGTTAGTTTAACTTTCGGCTTAGCTACGAGTTCTCTATATACGCTCGCTCCCAAGTAGATTGTAGATATCGAGCACCTTGCTGTTGTCGTCATGATGTCGTGTCATGTTTAGATTGTTAAAAAAAAAGTTACGCCCATTGGTTGTTAAACGCTAAATTGTGAACTGATTTCCATGGTTCATGTCCGCCGCAGACGTTGGCTATACTGCTACTCCTGCCACTCGTTCTCATCCACACCCTCCATGTCGTCCTGCTCCAGCTTGGTGGTGAATTCCATGCGCGCGCTAACCGATTTCTGGATCTGAAAGTTTCGAAGTTTCCGTTAGATTCAGTACATAGTCCAACTGGATGGTTTAATCTCACCTCCTGCTGTTTGTTGATCTCGTACTCGGACTTCTGGCCACCGAACTGGGGATGATCTGGCTTCTTGACGGGCTGCGCTGGCACTTGCTGTATGGAAGATACTGCAACAGAGATCACAGATATCAATTTGATTTACAAAAATAGAGAGTCACTCTCGTCACTCACAAGTTTCCATGCCCTCGGGCTTGAGGCTGACTTTGGGTGCCGCCTTATCATTGCTAGCGAACCAATCCTCGGAGCTCAGTGTGGCGCTCCAGGTGATGCGTGTGGGTGGGAACAGATCGTCTTGGAACAGCTCGCTCTGCAAAGAGCACAGTCAGAGTGATTAGCGTGTGGATAAGGAAATGCGCTGTAGGCATCCAAAACCTACCTTGATGCGGGGCACTGTGAAACTCAGGGGTTCAATTGTGGTATTGGTTAGCCGATAGGCCTTTGAGAACTCCACGCTGGCCACGTCGCAGTGGTTCTTGGTGAGGAAACTGAGGCCCTGGTGCAGCGAGGTGCAACGATGGTGCGACAGTGGGCAGATGTACGGCTCCTCGTCGGTGATTTCGTAACAGTAGATTGTGGAGTCACCCTTGCCCGTAACAAACAGTGTGGAGCTATCTTCGTCATAGAATGGAATCAGTATGGAGGGTGAGACATCCAAACTGGCAGTGTTCAATGGGGCGGACAACTTTTGTGCATTGTACACGCTGATCTGTCGCTCCGAAACCCTGAAAAAGTTATGCAAATTTCAGTCAGATGTTCACGAAATGTTCAAATTTTCAAGATCCTACTTGTCAAAACCAGTGCAGACGATGTAATGTCCCTCCAACGCCCAGGTGATCCGAGCTCCACGAGTACCGACCGGTCCATTGCCCTCCCGTATGGGTGTCTCCGATTTCCTTGGGTTGTACACCCTAATCTTGCCATCCTTGCACACGGTGGCGCCCAATCGGCCGCAGGGACTCCAGGCGAAGTCAAAGATTTGATCTGTATGCCCCGAAAGCGAGCATTTCTCGGTCATGGTGCGCAAATCCCACAGCTTGATGGTCATATCGTAGCTGGCGGTTAACAGAACATCAGCAGCCAGCGGGTGGAAGCGTATGAAGTAAATCTTGTCCAGATGAGCGGTTAGCTCGCCGGCAGGTGTGTTTGTCGGCTCACTCAATCCACCGGCTTCAATATGCCAGATCTTTACAATGCCATCGTCGCATGCCACAGCCAATCGCTGGGCATCGAACGGATCCCACTGGAAGTCCATGATGTTGCTGCCGTTCACAAGTGACGGAATCACACCATCGGGCAACCGTCCAGGGCGGCTCAACTCAAAGATGGCTATCTTGCCGCCGGGCCCCGAAAGTGGCACGGCAACTCGCTCCTGGTTAGCGTGGAAGCCATTGCATTCGCCCGGAATCTGGCGACTTAGATTGCGCAAGTTCTCGATGTGCGTGGACTTGTGACCGGGTGTGCCCTTCAAGTGCCTGAACTTGGACACCTTGCCGAAGACGGTGGAAGTGCGCTTGGTGCTGGCAGCGCTAAAAGCCGCCTCAGTGGCGGACTTCTTGAGTCCAGCGCCATTTCCGCGGCGATGCTCCTCCATTAATTTGCCCTCTGGAACAGAGATGCGCTTGGTGTCGATCACATTGCCCTGCTGCTGCTGCTGTTGGTTGGGCTTCAGCGGCTCCACTTTGGAGTGCTCGCGACGTCTGTAATTCGAAGAGGTAGGATAAGTATGGCTACAGTCCTTGTTACGCCTTAAGGTGGGGCATACTTACAATGGCACTGGCGACTGAGGCTTCTCGTCCACCTGACTCTTGGAACGATTCTCGTATATGCGCCGTCGCTCGGCAAAGCTGCTCCTGGAGGTGCAGTTTCTTCGCAGATCCGCATCCGTGCGATCTTCCCCCTCCGTCGAGTTCTCCGATGACTCAGAGTTCTGCTCGAATATCTAAGAGTAGTCATGGAAAATCAAGTAAAGGATTAGTTTCTGGCAAGTATAGTCAAATTGGATATCCCTTTAGCAGACCTTGTCGGATGATTCATCATCGTCAGCCGAGGACTACACAGTTGTTATAGTAGTTCCCGTTGCGCAGAATGGGCAGTAGTTCAAGTACAGAAGATATAGTTTGATTTTAGGGGTTAGTTGGAAGTGATCGGGAGCGTTTCAAAGTTAGTTAGACGGAAGAAGGCGAATTTTGTTGTTGGCACAGGCATGTAATAGAGGGCGAGTAGAACGTTACAGTAGAAATAGTTTATAATGGATTCTATATAGACCCAATTTAGATGCGGACTTACCTTACGGCGCTCCGAAGTGGTCAGTGACTTCTGGACTCCATTTCCGGACACAGCAGGTTCCCTTTCGTGTTTCTCTGCAAATGAAGGTCGTAGAATAAGCTGTTAATTAAAGGCCTTTCTTTAGAGAACCCAGTCTCCTTACTTTTAATTTCGATTTCCACAATGAGATCCGGTTTGGCTCCCTGAGCTGGTGTCATCTCCACTCCGCTGTCCTGACCCACGTTCGAGATATTCTCGTGGGATCCCGGTGCCAAGGGAACGGCGAACACCTTGTCAAACGAAACGTCACCTGTGGTGCTGGAGAAGGGCTTGGGACCCAAACGTGGCTGTGGAAAAGATTAGGTAATGTTAGTCAATATATTCTCCATTAACTCCAGTGGAAAATCATAAATAGCGTTTACAGAATCAAAATGCTTTCGCAGAAATACCAACTATAAATTGTTTGAATATACAACGGATATCGTAACCAACTGAAAATGTGCCAATTAGAAAACATAACATAATCTCTAGGTGTTTCATGAGAAAACAAAACGGCAATCCAACTGCAAATGAGGAAAAACAAACGTGGAGCGCTAAAATCGGTTGACTTGGTTATTGACAGCAGCAATCGCCGTCTCAGTATCACCAATATCCGGCTAAACGGAGAAAAACTTAGCGCTGTGTGCAACAAAAACTACGAAAAATACATTAAAAATTGTAACTTAAAAGTATAATAATCATCTCAACGAAATAATACACAAACAATAAGCAAATAGGAGTGCCTGGGCGGTGGAATATAAAGTGATGGTGACGGCACCTTGTATGCAGACGCAGCGGTGGTGCGAGGCCTCGGGCGCGGCGTGTTGGTGCTGCTGCTTTCCCCAGCGGAATCACTGGCCTCCGGAAGGGAATTGCTGCGCGATGTGCGCGGCATGGGCTTCGGTGGCGAGTGGCTGCCACTGGCCGAATGGTTGTCCAGTCCACCGGAGGAGGAGACCTCCTCGCTGCTGCCGGTCGAATGCTCGTGCTCAGTGGGTGACTCCTTGTCATCCTCGTGAGACTGGGCGTAGGCATGGGCCTTTTCCTTCTCCGAATCCACCTTGTATTTTGCCTCGAACTTACGGATGAGCTCACTGCACTCGCCATCTGGCTGGGACTGTGAAGGTGTGCTCTTCTTTCCGTTGCTCTCGTTGCTGTTGTCATTGCCGTTCTTCTCCTCAAAGTTATTGCCCGTGTTTAGCATGACAAAGTGCTCGTTATCGTTGCGCTTGGCCTGCTGATTGGGTTTCCCAGTGGTGTTGCTCTTGGCCCGCTGATTCTCCAGGTTCTTAACAAAATCACTCAGGTTACCGCGATGAATCTGCATTGATGGCCAAATTGGGTTTAAACGAAACGCCCCGGAAATGCTAACCATCGAACCCTAACTACATTAACCCATGAAGCCCTTGTCTTCCGGTTTTCAATCTTAGGATCTATAAATCGAAATATGAAAGTATAGAAGGTTACTTACAATAATTGGCTCATCGCCATGCTCACGCTTGGCGGGATCAAGGCTCATCTTGGGCACCGCCTGGTTGCTGCCATTTAGCCACTCGCCGGCCACCAGTTCTGTCTTGTAGCCAGTGGTCTCCGGATATAGATCGGCGTGGAAATCACGGTATGTCTATGAAATTTTCTTATAAGTACTTTGAGCATAAATTTGATAGTAGTTTATTACTCACCTTTCTGGGCACCTGGTACATGATGGGTATGACCATGTTGGAGGTCAATTGCAACACCCGGTTAACCTCTGCTTCCATGACTTTAAGTGCCCGCTTGGGCACGAGACAAGCTCCCTTCGTCTGCTCGCCAGTATGACGCAAGCCCTCAATCAAATACGGATCCTTGTCCGTAATCTCCAAATAGTTAATGGTTGTGTCACCCTTTCCGGCTAGGAAAAGCATATTGGTGTCGGGATCGAAGAGGGGCATCAATATGCCCGTCGAGCAGTCCAGTTCGAGAGTTTTCTCTGGAGTGTTGAAGTTGCGCACATCACGGATGATCACCTGTCGCAGGCGGGCCGCATCGAAGCCAGTGGTCAGGATGCGATGCTGATTGCCTAACCACACCACCCGCGAATCCTTGATGCTCTGATGCGATTCAGCAGTCAGCTGGATGGGTGAACCAGCGGCACGGGGATCGAAGATTCGCACATTCTTATCCTTGCAACTGGTGGCCAAAACAGAACCGTCCTCGCGCCAACTGGCCGACTGTATCACCTCGGGGTGCTCATTGTTCGCTGTAGAGAGAAAAAACATATTTAGTTAGGGTTTTATTTAAAAAAAAAAAAAAAAAAAAAGAATGTGTTTACTCACAGAATATCTCCTTTTGAGTGCTGAGATCGAAGAGAGCCACGCAGCCGGCGGCTGTGGAGTACATCAAACCATCTGCTGTTGGATGGAAGCCCACTGTCTCTACGCGTCTCTGCTTGTGTGAGAAGATTGCCTCCGGATCGGAAAGCGACTGCTCCAGACCTTTTTCCGGTATGTGCCAGATCTTGACCTGTGGATTGCAATGGTAGTGATTGATTAGCAGGGGGACTTTGTGTCATGTTGACTATCTAATTTGTGACTAATGTGATAGCGTTGCGATGAAATTATGGTTTCTGGTGAGTTATTAATATTAATAATAGCATATTATTGATTGTTCGTTCTTATCACACTCATAAACTCATTATAACATGCAACTATTTTATCTGTAGCTTCTGGTAAATAAACATTTAATGTTTGAGAAACGGAAAATACATTTTTATTAAATTAATAATATTGCAAAAATAAAACAAGAAAAAAAATATATTCTGAGTAACTCTATGGACATATCATTGGAAAGTAATGACCTAACACATAATATATTTTTGAAACATTTAGGGGTACTCCCAAATAATATTAAAGGATCTCTTACCAGGCAATCCTGCGAGGCGGTGGCCAGCAGCCCGTCGTGGAACGGGGAGAACTTAAGGTCCGTCACTGTGTCCGTGTGTCCATGGAGCAGCGGCATGGTCTTGCTCTTCCGGCCGCAGTCGTCCAGCGGGAGGACAGCGACGCTGGACCCGGTGTGCTCCCAGTTGAAGGCCATGAAGGCGCCGGAGGCGGCGATGTTGTTACCGTACGTCTGGTAGCTGCCCACGCAGATCTCGCGGACGCATGCCTCCGCCTTGGGCACAATGGGTGCGGCATTTTTGTACTTGGAAGCCTTGAATCGCCAGGCCATGGTTGGCTACTTGGTTGAGCTGGGAGGGCTTCGATCCGATGTGATGGCGATCCGATGCGGATGTGGATATGGATATGGACGTTCTCTGCTCGAGTGTAGAGAGTCGATTGTGGATTGTATATGCCCGATGCTTGATGCCTGATGGTCGAGTGTCACTAGTCCGGTGGCTCCCTCTCAGTCGCTCTCTTGCGCTTCGCTCTCCGCTCCGCTGCTCCGTTTCAGAGTTTCGTTTCTGGAAAATGGCAAAATAGCCGCATAAGTACGAGTATGATATCACTTGGGTGCGCGGGGGACATTCCACAGTTTGTTATCGTCTTGCCCGCCGCTCCTGACTCATCGTCATCCAAATCCGATAGGGCAAACAATAGCCGATAACCGAATATAAATAATAATACATTTAGCAAGTATGGATGGGGAAAAAAAGAGAGATGCACTTGCTATTGCGGCGATACGTCTATTGAAAAGAGAAAGCTGGACAAGAATGGTGTCCACCAAAGCCGGATGAGCCAGCCAGCCAACCCGACCAACACTCGCGCATTTGGCGTACGTGTTTGTTTGAGTATGTATGCGAATGTTTGTTTGTACATCATCAGGAAAGGCGAGGAAAAACACTGGGCAAAATATGATGAGTTCCGGCCGGTGGGGGTTAATTTGGCACACCTAAGGGTTAGTGATCCTCTTTTCAGCGTTATTTCTTCACTTTCTGTCAAGCTAAACATATATTTACTTAAATTTGCACTAATTTCTAATGTGTAATTTGCAAATATGAAGTACGTGTATGAACAACTGCTGAAAATGGCAACACAAACAGTATGATCCGAGCGGCGGTAAGGGTTAATATGCCACACCTAAGGGTTAACGATCCTTTTGATAAATTTCATGGAGAGTTTCACACACACATACCCTTGTACAAACACAACCAACTGGCTTGCAGTTTATGGATAAGCACAGTGAGCACTCTGTAAACTAAACATCACAGTGCAATGGCATCAATGAGCCTTTGGATCAAACAAATAAAATATTAGTTTGCGCAAAAATATATATTTTTCTACGTCTTTAGTTAGTTATTACTTTATTTTTATACTCTACTCTCTGGAGGCCGCACTGTGTAGTCTCCCGAGTGCAGTAAGCAAACGTCGAGAGAGCGAGAGCGGGAGGGAGAGAGCATGCGCCAATTCAACTGTTTCTGTTTGTTAGAAAGCGGCAAAACAAATGACCACTGGGGGTAAAAGGAGGTGCGGCTGGGGGACGGCCAAGCAGGTATTGGCCAGCGGAGCCACCAGGTAATGGGGTCAAGTGATTTAGAAAAGCAAAATCAAAGGCAATATAACGAGGTGATGTTGCAAAGTGAGAGCGAGACGGGCACAGGTGCAACCTGCAGGAGAGCTCAGCGGCTAACGGTTAACGGATGACAGCGGGCGGCGTGGGAGAGCACGAGCATCTGCATCCCTATCTCTCTCTTTCGCTTGGTTGGGGGTGGCTAGAAACAAGCCGGCTAGCATTTTTGTTGTTTTCACCCACTGCCCACTAAACACACACACACACATTTGCACTTCTGGTGGTTGGTTTTTGGTCACTTTGTTGTTCTTGTTGTTGCTGCTTATATGCATTTATTGACATTTTCACAAGTTTTCCATCCTATATTTTGCATACATTGCATTTGATTATTGGTTGTTACTTTCTAGTTTGCGTGCCATTCAATGAAAAGAGGGGTGAATTTATTTTTATATACTTCTTTTTTCGCTTTTCCTTCGTTTCCTTTTCCTTATTTTTTGCAGCACACACCCTGGCGCCGGCAGAAGAAGAAGAGGAAGAATCCAAAGCGGCGGCAATGACAATGACAACTACAAATGCAACAACAAAGGGTGCGCGCGGGGGTGGAGTGGGGAGCAGTAGCCGGAGAGGGGGTGGTGCAACTACACCAACAAAAACTGCGCAAAGGCGACGCCGCTTCTTTTTTTATGGGCAAACAAAGGAGCAGTTTTGCACACACACACACTCAGACGCACACTTGAGTTGCAGTGCTGCAACTGCACACCCACGCAAACATACACACGGGAGGAAAAACACGGCGATTAGGCTCACACACACGCGCCGGTGATTATTCTCCCGCTTGTAATTACAAATATTGCAATTAAATTACCAATGCAATCAATAAACTACGCGAGAGATCTTCAACTTTTTTTCAAACGTTTTGTCATCGTCTATCGATAGTTTCCATCTCCGCGTGCTAGAGGTGGCACCCATACATCGCCACAGCGCTATCGACAGAGCTATCGATTGCGATCTAATCGTCACTTTCTTCGTCACTATTTTCACATTGTTTGGGAAGCATTTTAGCAGCACTGCGCGACGGTCACCGCATTTTGTTGTTGTGTTGCGCGTTTAAAATTGTATTGTTATTTTTTATATTTTCTTTTTTTTGGACCGAATGAGAGCCGGCCAAAAGTGCAGTGCGAGTGCGATTGAATTTAAGTGAATACAAAGTGCGGATCGCAACACAACTTTATAAATATATGTACATATATGTGTAGTTAGAGCGAGACGGGGCGAAATATCAAATAAAAATACTGTACTGTGTGTGTGAGCAAATACTAATACTACTCAAGCGGAGAACGATGAAAATGTGCGTGTGAGAGGAAAAGAGAATTTAGTGTTTTTTATATTATTTACTGGCCTGCGGCTATGAGCAAAAAGAACCGAATATCATTGCGGAAAAAGGAGAATGAAAATTGCCAAGAGGGAAATCTGTGAATCCTGGCGGAAACACACGGCCTCATCATGAATATACTGCAGAAAATCGGTCAGTATTTCGCTCTTAAGCGCTCTCTTCGTTTTTTTTTTGGCGACTCCTTGGCTTTTCCTTCCAATTTCCACACAGTTTACCGTTTGCATTCGCCTCCATCGTTTACACACATTCCTCCGCCTCCGCCTCCGTCTCTGCCCTTCACCATCCTCTTGATCCTATTGCCACTATCCCTGTACTGCTCACAAAACCCGCGCCCCTTTATCCAGCAACGCCCCCGCCTTTCATTGTTGTTGTTCGTGTTGTTGCTGCTGCTGCTGCTCGTTTTGGGAGCTGTCAACAAGTCTATTTTTAGACTTTTAGATGCTGCAGTTGCATTTGCCTCTCTTCCAGAAGTGTTAAACATTGAAAGAACAACTCCAGAAGCGAACGCAAACATTTTCGTTTTCCTTTCCATTTCCTCTTCCTATTTTCATTTCGTCCCTCGCACCTCCGCTGCGCTCCCACACACACGAACACACACTCTCGTCTTTTTTTTCCTCTAAAATTCTTCCTAAATTTATATGGTTTGAAACCTGGATAAAAAGGCTGTCATCCTAATTGGAATTTATCCTCTTGTCGTCTTTACTCCATTTGTATAAACCATAGAATTTCACTCTGCATCCCATATGGAAGGAAGCTCCTTGAATATTTCCCGGAACTCTCCGATTGCATTTGACCTTTGTTTATCTGTAGAATTTTGTTTAATTAAATCATTCCGAAAATCCTTATTGACTAGAGTTTTTGAGGCACATCACTCATATACATATGTACATATATATATTTAAATCGCATTAAACATTTCTCGGAAATCCTGAACCGAATTTGGCCTCTGCAAACGTTATCCCTAACATTTTCCGCACAATTTGTGGGGCTTAGCAGAAAAGTAGGCAAGGATTTTACACAACGTTTTACTAGATTAAAAAAATCGAAATATTTTTCTTTTAACTAATAATATCCTACGCTTTAAAACCATATTAGTAAGTAAGTTCATATCCCCTCTCGATGAAAGGAAATTGGGCAAATGTGCGGTTTCCATGGAAATACGCTCTGCTGACTATATTTATGCACTTTCTGCCCACATATGAGAAGCACTAATTTTTGATTTAACTCTAATCACACACACACACATTACTTAATACCTGCGAATGGTTGTTTTCGTGTGGTATTTGGTATTTGATTTACCATTTTCTGTCTATTATTATCCTGTTGATTCCGACTAAACGCCAAGGATTTTGATTACCTGGAAAATGCACTTGCTCTAGGAACAAGAGTTTAGAACGCTGCGAAAGTGGGTGGTTAGAGGAATTGTGTGAAAATGCATATTAATCCTTTGCCCCGCTGACCCCATTGTCCACCCTCGTTTTAATTAATTCCGTGAAAACACAATTCCTGCTGCCTGGTGTCCATTTATAATTGCACTTTTGTTTGACCCAGCATTATCCTGTTGATTCCGGTTCTGGTTCCATGCAACGACGCCAGCTTTTAGCTTATAATTAATGAGCAGAGCTCCGATTTCAAGGGAAATGCATTGAAACTTGTTGCTGCCCCAAGAATTTGCCATTGAAGGATTTTCCATTCGCCTTCAATTGAATTTCGCCAGCCAGTTAAGCTGCCTTAAGACTTCTAAGCAAGTATCTCAAACATCTACACAATTTTCTATCTAGCTTCGCATTTAATTTGTACTTTCTGTGTGGATTTCATTGTTTTGGCACCACTTTTGTCGCCCACTTTGCATGACCACTAACCAACTTGAATTTTTGGCTGGAAAACATTAAATTTTAGACAACGTCTGTCATTCTTTCATGTGCTCAGCTCATTCGGTGTTTACCTTTTTTTAGCGAGTGCAAATTTAAAGAGTCGCCAGCTGACTTGAATGTTTCCATTAGCCTGATAAGAGTCACTCACGCTGATAACAGTCACAAGCTGTCACACTCGCGTACATCTGAATAGCAGCAGTCGACAGTTTACTGAACTCGCAACGAATAGTGCAGGTTATCATAACTAAAAAAAAAAAAGAAGTCACAATGTATTGTTATAGTAGTGGCTTTACTAAGTTAGGCGCATGCTATAATATATAATATATAGTACTATATAGTTGTGCAAGTTCACAAAGGCAGCAGGTGGGGCGGGGAAAGTAGCTAGACTGTCAGATCTGTCGCTCTGCTAAGCGCTCTGCCCAGTGGCCCCGCGATTAGATTGTAAAAGTTGTGCGCTCGCAGCTCATCGCTTTACCCCGCGTACCGCTCACCGCTCACCGCTCACCTCTCGCCGCTTACCGCTCGCTGGTGCGGTATAGTATTGTATTGTATGGTATGGTATGGTAGGTTGACTCGGTTTCGTTGGTTAGTTGGATTGCTTTGAGTTGGGTTGCTTCGAATTGGGTGGCTCGGCTCAGCTCAGCTCGGCCGGTCAGTCGCACGCGAAATTTTCACAACAACGGTGTTGTTTGCCATCCGTCTCCGTTTACCGCACGGCAACACATCGCACAAATCGAGCCAAGTTGAATATAAATGCTCAAGTTGAGAATAAATACGCGTTGTTGAATAGCTCGTGATTTGCAGGCAGTGTGTGTGATATCATATAGAGGGGCGATCCCCGAAATCATTTTCCTATTTAAGTTCTATTTTCGTTTGTGTTCGATTTTTTTTTTTTGTTTTCGGGTACCAGTGATCGGGGATCGAAGAGCAATCGATGCGGGGCACAAATTGAGTTGGAGTCGTTGATGCGTTTGCTCCAATTCCCGCGCCCCAAACAAATCAGCTAAACAATAGCAAAAGGCCGTCGTTTGTTTTTTTTTGTTTATATATACGTAGTGGTTATATAGTGTGTATATATATATATATTCCCATCGATTTCCGCCCATCGACATAATGCGCGTTCTCAACACGGAGCTGCGCCTGCGCTTCAAAAATCGCAAACCGCGACCCTTTAATCGCGCTGCCAGTGCCGATGATGCGATGGATTTGGGATCGGGAGTGGGAGTGGGCACTGGCATCGCGAATGGAGCCGGTATCGGTGTGGGGGCCACGATAATGCCCCTCGATCAGCGACTGAATGGAGCCACCAGTATGAGTACGTATCGTATGAAACATATGCCGTGTAATTAGGATTAATGTGACAAGATCATAGTTTAGGCCACCAAGGAAAATAGCACAATATATTCACAACTTATGACTTGTAAATTCAGTCGACTTTGTCTGGCAAACAATTGTACTGCCACCCAGAGCAGCTTAATTATGTTTGCAGATAGTAAAGTTAAACAAGGTGTTAACTAATAACTCGCAAATATTGCAGAACTGTTGTGGCACGTTATCTGGCTTTACAAGTGGTTGGACAACTAGATAGGTGTCATCAACACATAACCAATTTAAAAACTGGGATTTCACTCTAAGCAACTTAATTTATCATTGCTCTTATCGATGTGATAGCTCTGACGGCAAATATAAAAACTAAACATATTTAGATATATAGATAACTTGTGATGATTATTTTTCCATGTGCAATTTCCCCGCTGACGAAAGGCAACAAACAAAACAATTGCTAGTTTTCATTTTTTTTTTTTCACTTCCCGCTGGCCAGTAGTTTTCAGTTCCAGCTCAGTTGAATGTGCAAATGGCCTTGAGCCAGCCAGATGGAGATGGATATAACTATATACAGATAGAGATAGAGATAGTGATCGAGATAGTGCTCTTTGTGGAATGCGATCGTTTCGTCGAGATAATGGAATAATGGCCACGGGCAAATCATCATTTGTATCATTTTCATCTAGCTGCAATTGCCACAAATTAGGCGAGCATAATCGGCCAAATTGATCAGAATCCAAATCGAATGCGACCATAGTGGGCTCTTTATGTCCGGATCCGATCGAAGATGAATCAATTTGTCCGATAAATTGAGCAACTGACTGATTGTGATATATGTATATATTGCATTTGTGAAATGGCAATGGGTGTGGGGAGTGTGATTTAGTTGCTTGGGAAATCCTTAAATGTATCTGAATCTAGGGTATTTGGATTCCTATCTAATCCGTCTGATTGTGTTTGAGTACAGATATTGGCTGCTGGTCCACAAAATAGTAATAGTAAGATAGTATTCCGCAGATATTAGTCATTGGTAGTCACTGTTGGGTGTTCGTTCCTTAGACGATCGGATATCGCACACACCTCGTTGATAGTATCTAATCTAATCACCCGACGACTCCGTGCCTGCGTCAACAAATGTCCACATTGTTGGGATTGGGATTGCCAGCATTTGGGATATAGATATGTAGTATAATATATCATATATATATTTCGTATGTGCCAACGATATTTTGGCATGCCGCAAGCGAATGAAAATACATTCTCCAATTGGCGAGATGAAAATGGAAATCGAAATGCAAATGCAAATCCCAATGTAAATGGGAATTTCATAAACATGAAAAGGGTTTTGTCTAATTGTTGTTGATTGAACAATTTCGTGTTGGCTTTCACTGTTGGCTGCACTTTCTAACTGGTAGAAAGGGGGGGAAGCTGTTGACCACTGCGAGTCACCTGTTGCCGCCTCTTGGGTTTCAATAAACGAATAGCACTGCACTCGAAAAAATGAATATATATATAGTCTGTCAGTTTGTCCATCATAAATCAATAACTGAACGTAATAAACTAGATAATATTCTAATAATAGTACGCACATGATTCTGCGTTAACACACGGGCATGTTTGCTAAACTAAATTCAATTTTAAGCGAGATGGAAAAATATGTATAACCAACACCACTTTCCTTTTCCTCTGAAAGGAGATTTGTGCGTTTGTTTGTCACATTCGGGCCAAACAAAGGAGCTCAAGTGTCGGGAATTGATGGCTTTGTGGCCAGGACACCAAACGGATGCACACAGAGCGTCCAACAAAGCGAGAGTGGCGCCTGGAATCAGGAATCAGGCATCGAGAATTGAGAAGTGAGAATAGCAAATGGCAAATGGCGAACGGGTAATGGAAAATGGAAAATTCCTGGTCAAAGCAGAGTTCCGAGTCCGTGTCCGGGTTCGATTCCGATTTCGATGGCGATTCCGCTAGCCGGGAATAATATGCGTCCGCTTGCGGTTGATAGGTGACATGCGATGCGAGTTGGCAGGTCAATGGCAATGGCAATGGCAATGGTCACCGGGAATTGACTCGATTGCCTCGCTTTTTATTATAGTATTGCTATTGTTGTTCCTGCCTCCTAAACCCTGACCTCTGCCAGAAAAATCCATTGCTGGAGAAGGGCACAATGAGATCTTAATTGACCAAGTGAGTGCCTCAATTTCATAATGTATATGGTTGAAAATTATTTAATTGAAACGAGCGGCGATTAAGAGATAGCGGCCAAGTCAAAGGGAAAATATGACCACTGTTTAAATGCATAAATACGAATAGGAAATACCCAGTAAAGTTGCAGCGAATGGATTGCTATGCACTATGTACACGAACTGCAGCTTGAAAAGGCGCCTCTCTCTTCTAGCGATTAGCTTGGCAAGCCTTTGAGGTCGACAGAAATGCTTTCGAATAAAACCACTGCAATGCGTTGAGGTCAAAGGAGATAAGGTTGGCAATGTCAGGAGCAGAGATGTCTTCGCGTTGCCCACCATTTGATGGACTTGAGCTCGGTGTGTGGTAACAGGTGGGCAGAGGGTTTCCATTAGGGCCCAAGTGAAATCTGGACTGGCCGACTTGCTGGTTGGTTGGCTGGCTGGCTGGCTGGGCTCACATACCTGTGTGCTGGTGGCCATTGTTGGATCTATGGTCACGTATGACATGGCACTTTCCCGCTTTCCCTCTGGCGTCCCCCACAAATATGTTTGTTTATGTCAACTCGGTTGTGGGCTTCTTTAAACTGCTTTATGCTTCGTGCTTTGTGCTTTGTGCTTCGTGCTCTGTGCTTTTCACTTACACAATTGCCATTCTGCACTTTTGCTTTCCTATGGATTTCATTTCGTTTTCCATATCGTCAACGCTCTATGTCATAATTGTTCACCTGGCCGCCCGATCTTTATTTCCTCCTCCCCCCCCCAGCTCTACCCTCCCCTTACACTACTTTCTTCTGGGGTGCGAAACTTTCATTCTTCAATCTGTGTAGCTGTCTTTTTGTGCTTTGCTTGCTTTCTGCCCAAGAGTAGTATGGCATCTGAAGCGTGTCTATTGGACAGTTACATTGTTACAGCCCCCCCCAGTCCCACTTTTCATTATTATTATTATTATTATTGTTATTAAAAGTTATAGCGGCACAACAACCACCTGCTTGAATCGAATTGAAGATTTCATTCAGCGAACCATTCAGTTTAGTTCGAAAGTGAAAGAGTTTTCATTGAGAATTGAGAAATCCCAATTAATTGGACGGGGCATTCACCCCACGCCCAATCTCTTTTAACCGTTTTCCCTTTAGTTAATAATCAGCTTTATTGAAACGATTAATTTGCACAACCTTCGGTGAAAGATGAACATAAAAAAAATGATGACAATAAATGTAAACAATATTTTTTAAGAAACAAAAATAGATTGAAGCCTTTGCGCTAATATTTATTAGTTTTTTGATCCGAGATATCCAGTTTTTTGAAGTAGTGGGCGACACCCGAACACCCACACCCATGCCCACACCACTCACTTACACACATACACACACACACACACACTCACGCACAGTCGACGTCATCGTGGTAGTCACCATTATTGTGCCGTCATCGTCATCGCTCCCAATTCTCCATAGGCTGGCCTTTTCAACCGCGCTTCGTTTGTCGCTTATGTGGTTGGGCATTCAAAAGTAATAAAACAAAAGCCCATCAACCCCTTTACACTCGGAAAAAAAAAGCGGTCGTCTCAAGGTATAAACAAGTTCTTTTTCTTGTTCTTTCATCAACAAGAAATCAGTTTGTTTAATGCTGGAATGAGCAATGAAATGTGTGTGCTAATAAACGGGAAACAATAAGTAAAATAGGTCACGCACTCTTCTACATGGCGAGAAAAGTCTGCGCCTAAAGAAAAGTTCTTAAGTGATGAGTACTTAGATATTAGCATATTAATATGTATATCTGCGAGGTTAATATTTCTATTGTTTTTTTTAATGGGAAATCATTTCTATTTATGGCGACGCTCGCTACTCTAGAAGTTAATCAGAAACTAATTTTGCATCAACTTATGTGTAATAAGATCATTCGTCATACATATATGTATGTACAACATGGCTTATCATCATGATGATGAGTGTCCAAAAACATTTTTGAATAACCAAAAGCATTTGGCAAGTACTTGTATGTAAGCTGTAGTCCGAATTTGAATCTCGCTTTGAGCAGAGCTTTTGTTTTCAGTGCGTTAAAAATAATAATAATAATAAATTTGTAGTTTCGTTTACGCTGCGTTCAGGGTTTTTCTTTCCGTATTTATATATATATATATTTTTTTTTTCTTCGGCTTGGTTGTTTTTTGTTTGTGCCATTCCTGAGTTGTTGTCGCTGCTATTTTTTAGCTGCTTGTTTGCAGCGCATTATTAATTATGACGACGAGCTGTTCAAAAGTTATCTAACCGTTGCCGGGAACGGACGAACGCCCCGGTTTACGACGCACTCCATCGGCCAAAAACTATAGAACCGAAAAAAAAGAGGAAATATATATATATATACAAGAATAAGTATCGAAACTCAAGTGGCCACATATATTTAGGTGTGTGCTTCACGTTTTTAATTTGTTTGCGCGGGGTGAAAAAGTTAAATAATACACGGCGGCTGGAAATAAAAAAGGGCGAAGCGACAATTCTCGAGTGAGTAATCGGTCAAGAAGAGAAGAGAGAAGAGTCAGCCCGATGGGCACAATGATGTATAATTCAACAATTCGATGGCATTGTTGATGCGCTGCGAATAACGCTCATACGCAGTGGGTGCCAATTGAGTTCTCTCCAGTAAAATCGTACAAATCGTACAAATCGCACAAATCGTACACAACGAAAATAAATGCACATACTTTTGTGATGACAGCACCTGCGAGTGACGTCATCATTGGCAGGGAAGTGGGGGGCGGGGGCGGTTTGTTTGGTTTTCGAGGGGTAAAGGGTTAAATGTTAAGTCGTAAAGGAGTTTCCATTCTCACAATCAGCTTATGAAAGTTACACTCGAATATACATATTAAGCTGATCAGTGGAAGTGCTCAAAAACCATTTCTCTCAGTGCACTGCACGCGTTGCCCACGCGTGTAGGTGTGTGGATATTATCCAATATTATCCGATGCATTTCAACCGGCATGAAAACCCGTCGTGATCAGTTGATGACCCATGCCCAAAGCATAAATCAGTGACTGTCAAATGAAATGGAATCCACATGAGCCCTTTATGAACACACCACACCTGACTGTCTCAGCTACACTGGGGGAAAACTCGTTATGCTTTTCATACAAAATCGAATCGAAAAATACGAAAAATCAATTATTACCACTCAGAATAGTGGCTTAAAAATCCATCCCGAGAACATTCAATTGCTTATTTTCAAATACAACTGCTGTGTGTCACAAACGAGAGCTTTTGTGGTGTGAAACACAGTCGATTTGATCACCAAAAGTGGTCATTTCGCTACACTTTATGTACATAAATAAATTAGCATGTGCTCGGCAGTTTTAACAGCTGCAAAGTTAACATGACATTAACAGGCGTTTGCCTTTGCATCGACAGCAGCGGTCAAGTTAATAGTGCTCAGCTGAAAATAAGTGATTAAATGACCATTACTTCGCTTTCCATCATCACAAGTTAAAGTTGGCATGTGGAGATGGTAAATATTAGGGCAGAATTGCAGTGCTATTATTGTGACACGTGCTGTTTGGGTTTATTGAAACATTGCCTTAATGACCAGTTAAATAGTTAAATTGCTACTTTAATTAATACGACAGTGCGCAAATGCCTACATTTTTTGCAGCTTCAATCGTTTAGTTAAATTTACTACTTTTTTTTTTTTGCCTTTAATGGACAATTTACATGAAAATTTTTTGCTTCTGTTTGCTTTTCCAATAGACTTATGTCATTTTTCCCGATTTTGATGTGGGCCGGCAAAGTTTCATTTGTATTTTAATCATTTTGCAGGGCGGGAATCCATTATCCAACCATGTGCGTGCAGGGCATAGATTTGTGTATAGAAAGACCATATGTTGTTACGTGTGTTTATATGTATTTATATTCAGGAATTATCGCGATCGCAGCAGTTAGAAAGCATAGCATTCCGTAAGGCAAACCGAAATTCCTCGGCTCTTGTTTTATTCATTTTGTTGATGTTGATTTTGATGTTGTTTTCTGTTTTCTGTGCTCATTCAGTCGGCATTTCACATTTTCTGCGGTTTTAACTTAACACTATTTTCGCCTTACATTTCGCGATTTTTTTTTTTAGCTTCTCCCGCTAATAGGCTTACTCTCAGTCTCTCCAATCTCCATATCTATCACTCAATCTCTATCTTCAAACTGGTTAAAGATACACTGTGCAAATGCGGAGTCTCTGTCCGATTGCGATCCATATGCTACACTGCTGCCAGATTTTATCTTATCAAAAATGCTTAGCCATTCACATAGAACTTCAATTCATCTGAGAAACTGGTTATTAGAATGATCAACTTTATCCACTGTTCCTTTTTTTTTCACTGCATAATAATAATAACAGCAACATTGAAACTGGTCGGGAAATTGAGGGGCGACAATCGCGCGAATATTGGTCAAGTTTGCCGGCTACCGAGGACTTTGCATACACGATGATTGGCTCCGCTGATTTTATGCTCGATCTTCATCATTATCGTCGTCTTCATCGGTTGTGCCAATTACCGAATTCGGTGTCAAATCCTCCATCGTTCAACTCCGCGATGCCAGCCCCTTTATTTCTCTATTTGACAGCTGCTTTAAATCCGCCTAGCCCAGTTTGTTGCTGTACAGTGAGGCGTCGCTAGGTGGCATCGTCACCTAAATCCATAAGCAACTTAAAGTTAGTGATTGATATTGAAATTATTATATAGAAGAAAACAACGAAAGAATTCGCGTCATACTGCTCGCTTTTTATGCATATTTTATAATGTCAACCATGTTCGTTATGACCAATTCAATTCTCTTGGTGTTTGCCTGCTTTTCGGGCCTTTTCTTCTTTTGGGGCCTGAACCAGAATTGAAACCGCCTCTTGATCGACTCCGCTCGACTCGTCCAACCCGCTCGGCGGCTCCAAACCCGCCGGCTCCGTTGCCTGATCCAATTTCCTAATCATGCAAAGTGGCTCTCCTCTCGACTTGCGTCGCCTTCAAGTGATATCGGGTTTTGGTTTTTGGGGTCTTCGCCGGCCTGGCTGCTCTTACAATTTCCCATTTGTGCGGTGTGCCAAATTAATTGGGTGAACGTGACTGCTGCTGCTCCCTAGTGCTGCCATCTCGTACTGGAGGAGTGGGTGGTGGCTGACCGAGTGCCCGAAAACAAAGCCCATTTCGGGCACTGGGTCAAAAACTGAAATTTTTTCGCAATTGCTAGTTCCCGGAAATTAATGTAAAGCATTGCCCGCTCTTTGTTTTTTACAATTCTCCAGAATGTTATTCGATTTTAATTAACAGTTTTTATTGGAATTCAAAGCTAATTTTGTTGAAACAACTAGCACTACTAGGCATGACTAGTTTTAAATTCATAGAAAGTCGAAGCTCGTTTAAGGTCCTATTAGAGAGGCAACGAACTACGACGACCTTGATATTCGAACTTTTCACTGGACGCAGGCAAGCTTTATTCTATTTTAATTGAGCCATTGGCTAGGATTTCAACTTGGCCTTAACCTTAAGCCAAGGATTCAGTTCCACCCTTTGGCCATTACCCATTACAAGGATGGCCTTTCTTTTTGGCCGCTAACCCGATCCACTTGGGTTGTTTTTTTCCTGCTTTCCATATACATTTCAGTTAGTGGGGGCTTATTGACTTGCTCTCTTGTTTTGTTGTAAGCTTTTGCTTGAGATATATAGTTTTTTATATATTTTTTTTATATTTATTTTCTTATTTATTTTCTTGCTTGCTGTACTCACTTTTGGCGACGCCTTCGATTTTCGCCCATTTGCGCAGCAGCTAGTTGATTTCCAAGGCAAGTCACGAGCGGCACTTGCAAATTGAAGAAATCCGCCCGGCGTCTTCTTGTCTCTTGCCCCGCATCCACCTCACCCCCCCCCCTTTACCACTCCCTTGTCGCCCCCAATTACCGCCCCCTCACCCTTCGCCACGGGCTCTTTCTCAGGTGCGCCAGCTGATTGATAATTGGGCGGAGAGGCCGACGGTTGGAGAGCAGCCTCCCGGGTGAAAAGAGCCGCAAACCGCGGACTGCACTGCGAGAAAGGGGGGTGTACCTGCAAGTATAAACAGTAAAGTAACTTGTCATTTTAAAATAGAAATATTATCGTAAATATATACTGAATATTTGCACGATTTCCGAGCCACATTGAATGGATACGTTTGTAGCACCCGTTTGGTCCATCAGTGATGTGAACATGTATGATTTGTTTGATGAATCTCGGAAAGAGAAAGAGCGATGTGGCGAGAGCAGCAGGAGAGATCAGGAGAGATGGTGAGAGGGCGATTGCCAGGTGGGCAAGTGCCATTTGGGGCTCTTTTTTTTTTTTGCCCCCTCGGCGGCTCTCGTGTTGCTGCTGCTGCTGCTGCTGCGTCTGTTGTTGCTGCTATTGCTGTATTGCTATATTGCTAATGTGTTGCCATTGCCGTTGGCCGGTTAGCGGGTCTCCAAGACTCGGACACTCGCTTTTGCCGCCTGGTCGGTCTTTCAGTCGGTCGGTCGTCTTTGGCTTTGCCCGTTTTGCGGATTTTCATAGTTCAGTGCGCTTTCCAGTCGACAACGACAACATCGCGAACGGACTACGACGACAGCCGCCGCAGCAGCAGCAGCAGAGCGCCAGTGTCTAAATATAATCATCTTTATTTGTGATTTATTTAATCAACATCTCCTCACCCAGAGGCCAACCAGATAGATAGCCCACTGCGGGGGCGGTGCGCCAACGAGATGGATGGATGGATGGATGATGAAAAATCAAAGAAAAGAGCGCCAAATTGCACTTGAAAAGTGAAAGAAATTGCACTGAGAGTGGCAGGCCAAAAGTGTTAGCTTATCGCTTATCGGCGATTGAATCAATCAGCCGAAGCCTGTTGAAATTTCAAGTTCAGAAATGCAAAAGTGACTGTGCGGCGAATGGAAAGCTATTGGGGAAAATTGCGGAAATCGCACTTGAAATATAAGTAAAGCAAAAGACAAGTGGCTTTGGAGTTGATTACCTTCAATTTACCACAATCGGGCAGGCAGTAAGAAACGGAAATTAGGGCTTGATGGCTTTTAAACATTAAAGAAAATAATATACGGAAATCACTATGGCCAATTGAAGTGATCTCTAAGCTGGCATACTTGTATTTCAGTCAAACAAAGAGTGTCCAGAACAATTCTTGCGGTTGCCACAGGAAGCTTGAATCGGTAATCGCTTGAATTGCCTATCGGACTATCGAACGAATTGCAAAAGTGAACGAACATGATGAGAAAGCAATTGAAATCTACTTCCTGCTGGCAGAGCACATCGGATATAGCTTTTATCAGTGCTTAAAACTTTTTCCGAAAACACTGAAACAACCGAAAACTGAAAGTGAAATAATCAATGTAAAACATGCCGAAACAGAAAAATGAATTGATGTTGTAATCGCGACGGCAATCGCTTAAATCAACAATCTTATACGAAAACGATGTTGCTGCTATCGCTTATCGCTATTTGGAGAAATCAGTTAGGCCAACGTGTGTGTCTTTTGGCCAAGCATATTTAAGCCACAACAAATTGTTGTTATGCGTGTTGCTGTCGCTGTTGCTGCTGTTGTTATTGCTGCTGCTGCTGCTGCTGTCATTATGCAACATTATGCCGCAGTTTGATGAATCTTTTTTGAGCGACTGTGCGCTCGCCGACCGCTGGCATTTCTATTCGTACACGGTCAAGCAATTGCCGCCACATCCGAGTCCGAAACCGAATCGGAATCGGAATCCGTATCCCAGCGGTGCCAGCCACGATGACCATCAGCACCAACTCCATCATCATCATCATCAACAGCACCATCACAATCATCATCGTCTTTGGAAGACTCAGCGGCAGTCGTGGTCGCCGCGCGACACCAACAACAATCATAGCCTCACAAGCAACAACTGCAACTGCAACAGCAGTAACACCTGCAACAGCATCAGTGCCACCGGCAACACGTTGCATAGCATCAAATTCCACAGACGTCGCAAATACAAAAAGCTGGCACGATTGGCGCTATCAACGCCAGCGATTCCACTGCAGATGGATGTGGATGTCGATGTGAATGTGACCGTGGATAGGGAGTTCGATATGGAGATGGACACACCTGTGCCGCTCAAGAATGCGGTGTGCCGTAAGTGAAAGCTACTCGCCGGTCTTTTCGCTTGGTGGGTGGTGCTCATCGGTTTCTCGCTGTTTTGGATCTTTAAAAAAGTTCCGAAACTAAAATGTTTGGGCTCGCATGAACGATTCCCGAAATGGGGAATGCTAGGAATTCCGTATTACATATGTTGATTTCAATTGCAATTATTTCACATTTAAGTAGACACGTTTCAAGATTCGAATGAGTACATATGTACATATATTGTGTTGTGAAGGGGTAATGATGAATCTTTTCAAGATTCCTCAAGCTGTTTGGCTAACTCTGAAAGATTTTCATTTTCGCTGCTGGCTTAGCCACTTTAGAATGATGTATACGATGACCTTAAGATATTCATCTTACCTAACCAAATGAAGAAAAGTAAGAAACGAAACGATACCAACATTGCCATATATTGCAAAAGATTGTGGTTTTATATGGAGCAACTTTTGATTTTCAAATTGGCATTCAAGAATGCGGCTCGAACAGGAAAGACTCTAAGCCCATGATATGTGTATATATATAGGATCTAGATTCCAGTCTTAGTCTCTTATTATTGTTACCCAAAAACGTATATTGTTATCTAATGCCTATGAATTGATTAAGTGTACCTACCTTAGATTAATAATCCCCGATTTCTTGCTCTTTTTGCAGACGGCAGCATCAGTTCTCCATCCACGCCCGGCACCTGTTCCAGTGGCATCGGAGTGGGCGGTGGCGGCTGCAGCAGCAGCAGCAACAATAGCATCAACAGCGGCAGCTACTCCACCGCCTGCACTCCGCCACCACCCACGCATCAGCATCACTCGCAGCACCAGCAGCTGCAGGGCACGCCGGGAGGATCTAGTCGGGTAGGGGGAGCAGGAGCAGGCGGAGGTGGTGGTGTACCACCGGCACCACCCAGTGCCGGATCCTCGGGCCACAAGAACAGTCTCAAGGGCACCAAGCTAGCGCGCCGGGCGCGTTCCTTTAAGGACGACCTCATCGAGAAGATTTCCCTGATGCGAACCACCAACAATACACTGGGTCGCTCCCACTCGCCGCACAGTCCGCGCACCAAGCACGGCACAAAGGCACCGCCCACCACCGAGGAGGTGCTACGGTCCACCCAAACCCTGGAGACGCACGTCAAGGACATTTCGAATGCCCTGAAGCACTTCCGGGATGTTATACTCAAGAAGAAGCTGGAGGTGTTGCCGGGCAACGGAACGGTCATTCTGGAAACCATAGCCAGCATGTACTCCGGTGAGTATCTACTACCCCAATTTCCTCGTTTTGTAATTAATCCAGTTGCTTTCCTTTGCTGCCGCAGTGATCCAAACCTATACCCTGAATGAAAACAGTGCCATCATGAGCAGCGCCACGCTGCAGGTTTACCAGAGCCTGGGCAAGCTCATCAAGCTCTGCGACGAGGTGATGCTCTCCGAGGACAGCGGCGAGTGCGCCTCCCTGAGCAACGAGAATGTGCGGGAAGTCATTGATCTTCTCGAGGATGCTGTGCGGGTAAGTCCAATTAACACTAACCTAGTACACAGTGTATTGCTATAATAAATACGATGATGTTTCATGATCGTGCACAGAATCTCGTTACGCTGGCGCAGGGCAAGCTGAAGGAGCAGGATCAGTGCGCCTTTCGCTACAGTGGATCTGGCTTGGGCGGCATTGGAGCGGCGGCGGAGATCATGGGTGCGGTCACCGCCTCGCCGGGAGCGAGTGTTCCCGGTACTGGAGTCATGCGCGTTTCGGCCGCCGAATCAGCTGCCCAGCGTACTTCGTTGCCGGACATAGCGCTCACGCCCAAGGAGCGCGACATACTGGAGCAGCACAATGTGAACCCGATGCGCGGCTCCCACAGCACCGAAAGTATCCTGCGCGACACGAGTCCACCGCCGAAGCCACCGCTACCCAATAGGGCCAGTAATCCGCCGCCGTTGCCACCAAAGCGACGCAGCCAGCCGAGCGCATCAGCTGGTACAGTGGGCGTAGGCTGCTCATCGTCGACATCCACCTCCAATCAGGCCAGTCCACTGCCCTACGCCCAGTCCCATAATATTAGTCTGAACTCGGACCTGGACTGCAGTTCCAATATCTCGCTGCTGAATTATGGCGTGGATCGGTAAGTGGCTTGCAGATTAAAGCAATCACTAGCAATCACTACAATAATTGGTGCACCCACATTCCACAGCCTATCCGTGCGTTCACGGTCACCGGATGAGAATAGTCAGTGCTCCTTTGACTCGGCGTTGAATCACTCACGCGAGGAGGAGGACCAGCAACAGCAACATCAGCATCTGAGGTCATTTCCAAAGTTGGCTGCGATGATGGACGAAGACATGGACAAGATGGTCAGCTACAGTGAGTATTGCCGCAAGGCTTCGCCACTCCCCTCACTCAGCTCAACTCGAGTGGTGGCCCCCCCAATCAACGAATCCCGTACAGAATCCACCGGTTACGCAGGCGCCGCAATCGACGACAAAACGCAGACACCACTTTCGACTGGTGGTGGTATAGCTGGTGTTGCTGGTGGAACTGGAGGAGCAGGCGAAGGTGTAGCTGCTGCAGCGTCTGGTGACGGGGAAACTAACAGCAATCGCCACTCAAACGAATCGGGTACCCAGAACATCTATCATCGTACTTAAAATCCCGCTTATTATTTTGTATCTGTTGCACGCGCCCAATGAATTCCCTTCCAAATTTTTCGTTAGGCGTATTGTATACATGTTTGTCCTAGATGCTGTAAATAGTTGGCTTTATTCTCCCGCCTCCGTAATGATCCTTTCCACAGATTTCCTCCGGCTTATTATATAATTTCCGCTTGGTTTTGGCTACCCGTTCCCCACAACGAGAACTGCATTTTTGACCATTTCTAACACCACTCTCCTTCCATCGCCAGGTTTCGTGTCGATGCGTGAGTTTCGCACTTCCACACAGACGACGGACTACAGTGTCCAGTCCTCCACGAAGTCGTCCAGCAGCAATTCGGAGATTGCGTTCAGCATCAGTGAGTCGACGGCGGTCGGCAGCAGTAGCGAGTACCAGCAGATTAGCCAGTTGGTGTCGCACAGCCAGCGTCATATATCCTCGAGCAGTAGCAGCTGCACCACCACGACCACCAGCAGCAGCACAACCACCGGCTATGGCAGCAGCGAAGTGGAGCAGCTGCAGCAGCAGCAGCAGCAGCAGACGACGACGACGCCGGCCGATCTGGCGCCCGCCTTGCCGCCAAAGAGCATCCAACGGAGCAGCCTAACCCGCCACGACTCGCCCGGAGTTGGCGATGAGCTGGACGAGGTGCAGTCCTCCTCCGGCTGGGCCAGCCATCGGAGCAGCCAGTCGGAGGTGGCCGAGCTGCGTCAGCTGTCGCCGCTCCATCACCTCAATCACCATCCGCATACTGCGTCCGCCGGTCAACTGCAGCAGTGGCACTCCAAGCACCACAGCCTGATCGAGGGACCCCGCCTCCAGCTGGCGGGGAGTGGCAGCTGCAGTGCGTTCGATCAGCGACACTTGGATCAGGAGCCACCGCCGCTGCCAATAAAAAAGAAGCACAGTAAGTCAGTTTGCCCACGATGCACACTTTATTTACATCGATTCTTCCTATTTTTCTTTCTTATTTTTTTCCGTTTTTTTTTCGATTTGGTTTGGTTCTGCATCTCGTACCGTGTGTGTGTTTTTTGTTGTTGTGTATATTGTGTAAATTACTTTTATATCATTTTTTTTTTTTTTGTCATTTTCGGAACCGCCCAGGCCAGGCCGAGCGGTGAGTCAATGGGTGTTTTGTTGAGCGCATTTTCAGGGTTTCCTGCATCACTGTCCTCCTGTTGCAGCAGTATCCATTCCATCAGATCCATTTGATAGGCTACTCCATTGTTAAACCCAAACAAAAATCAGACGAAACAGAAACACCACAACAATCAGACCTCCAATTAGTTAGTTAAACAAATCAATCAGTCAACCAGGCAATCAGTCAATCAGTCATCACCTTTTATATGGGTAGCCAGGCAGAGCAGTCCGTTTTTCGAGATTTGTTTGTTTCTTTAAGACCATTTTATTTATAGCACATACCCGCATTATCGCAAACCCCTTAGAAATGCTGGCGACAAGAAAGTTTGCCAAATTGTTGTACGCAAGAGTCTAACCCATCTAAATTATCGTTCCAACCAACATCTAGTGTTTCAAAGTGTGGCCTTTTCGGGTAAGTCTGTGTGTGTTACTAGAGGACCAACACGAAACAAAAACACTAAGCCAACTTTTGCTGCCAAATGCCAAACAAAAACGAAATAAAACAAAATCACCCACGAAACAAACTTTTTTTGCACGGCGCCCTTGGAAAGCTCGCAATGCTCTATTCCCTACCTCAGTACTGAATGACACTCCTTTCGATTAAATTTGGCTTCATTTCACCATTGAGCAGAGATTTCCATGGTCCAACCGAATGGGAATCTAGTGTGTAAACACAAAGATAGCTATTAAACTATCCTCTTTCGTTTTTATAATACTTTACATAAGGTGAATACCCTTTGCTATCCAGTTAATAACCATGATGGAAAGAGCATTTCGAGTTCGCTATTGGCTTCTTGCTCTGCTAATAACTTTGCTGCTGCGCCGCATTCGTATTGACTTGACGCCCGAACAGCCACCTGTTTGCAGTTTCCGTTTCTAGTCCCAAGTACATGGACTGAGCAACAGTTCTGTGGCTTCCATTTCGCTCCGCCTAACCCGCTGTGTCCGTCCAGAGCTAGTATCTCCAGTCCAAAGCCCCGAAAGCTCCTGCTCTGTGTTACTATCCAGTCCTGTTACTCGTTGTGCTGTGTTGTATGTTGCGATTCCTGTAGATCTGGTGAACAGACAAAGACCTTCGGGATGTGGGTCCAAGGATCGATCGATCGGCTTAGTTTTCGTTTCTGTCCCCCGCCACTGAAGCGTAAGAGTTGCTAACGATTTCATCTTCCCTACCCTACCGCACACAGTTCTGGCGTACATGGAAATCTGTTCGGCGTCCACGCGATCCATTGAGCAGCATCGTCACACAATGCACGCCTGCAACATAAGTCGCAACATCTCGCACAGCCAGACCATGAAGTGAGTAAAGTTGTGTGTAGCTAGTAGTTACTAGGCGGTACTAACCTTATTTTTTTGTTACCTTTACAGCATTATGCCCATGAGCAAGGAACTGTCGCCGGAGCTCGAGATGCCACCTGCCCTGCCGCCAAAGAACTACAAGCAGCGCAAGGCGACAAGCATGGTAGCATCACCCACGCTGCAGCCCGTCATTGTGACCACGCCACCGCCGAGTCCGAAGCCGACGCTGGGCGAGAATGGGTCGACGGGCAGGCCGGACAGCCGGATGGCCACCGTATGCGAGGAGCTGAACGATGCAGTGGCCAGCGAGGATGCGATGCCGGAGCCCCGTTCGCCCGTGCTGGACAGCAATGAGAATGTGAGCGCCGTCGATGATGGACAGACTTTCTACTGTCACTCACATCAGTTGCCCGCCGCCGAAATGGAGATGAGCGAGGATGCGAGCAGTGCCGACAACCAGCCAATAACCACGCCCCAAGTGCTCGAGGAGCAGGAGGAGCCAACGGCGGAGTCCCGACCACTGGTCGCTGTGCACGAGTCGGTTAAGCCAGCGAACGTCGACGAGGATGAGGAGGCGGAGCGAGCGGATATGCTGATCAACATGCTGGAAGAGGTCAACATCACACGGTACCTGATACTCAAGAAGAGAGAGGAGGACGGGCCCGAGGTGAAGGGCGGCTACATCGATGCCCTCATCGTGCACGCCAGCCGTGTCCAAAAGGTCGCCGACAATGGTAGGCATTCGCAGCGCAAGCAGAAGCAGCAAAAACATACCAAATATCGTTCGCATGGTCATTTACCCAACTCCTCTGTTGTCTCTGTCCATTTTCATTCCGTTCGTGCAGCATTCTGCGAGGCCTTCATCACCACCTTTCGCACCTTCATCCAGCCGATCGACGTGATCGAGAAGCTGACCCATCGCTACACATACTTCTTCTGTCAAGTGCAGGACAACAAGCAGAAGGCCGCTAAGGAGACCTTTGCGCTGCTGGTCCGAGTCGTCAACGATCTAACGTGAGTTGCCTAACCACCATTTTTGGAATAAACTAAGTTGGTACATACCCGCTTATCATTCATTGTTCACCATGCAGGTCGACGGATCTAACCAGCCAGCTGTTGAGCCTGCTGGTGGAGTTCGTCTATCAGTTGGTTTGCTCTGGGCAATTGTACTTGGCCAAGTTGCTGCGCAACAAGTTCGTGGAGAAGGTGACGCTGTACAAGGAGCCCAAGGTGTACGGCTTTGTTGGGGAGTTGGGCGGAGCCGGTAGTGTCGGCGGAGCAGGAATCGCCGGCAGTGGTGGATGCAGTGGTACAGCTGGTGGTGGAAACCAGCCTAGTCTGCTCGACCTCAAGTCGCTGGAGATTGCCGAACAGATGACGCTGCTGGATGCGGAGCTGTTCACGAAGATCGAGATACCCGAAGTATTACTATTTGCCAAAGATCAGTGCGAGGAGAAGTCGCCCAACCTAAACAAGTTCACCGAGCACTTCAACAAGATGTCCTACTGGGCGCGCTCCAAAATCCTGCGCCTGCAGGATGCCAAGGAGCGGGAGAAGCATGTGAACAAGTTTATCAAAATCATGAAGCATCTACGCAAGATGAACAACTACAACTCGTATCTGGCGTTGTTGTCGGCCCTCGATTCGGGTCCCATAAGAAGGTAGGTTCTACTGGCCCACTGAAGCTATTGATATACCATTGATATGTTGATATACCATGTCCTGCAGATTGGAGTGGCAAAAAGGCATCACCGAGGAGGTGCGATCATTCTGCGCCCTCATCGATTCCAGCTCCAGTTTTCGCGCCTATCGACAGGCGCTGGCCGAAACTAATCCGCCCTGCATACCCTACATGTAAGGATCTGATCTGATGTTTCTTTTTTTGTTAGAATCACGAAAGCCAAAGCTAATTATCAATTCGTTCGTTCCAGCGGCCTAATTCTGCAGGATCTAACGTTTGTGCATGTGGGCAACCAGGACTACTTGTCCAAGGGCGTCATAAACTTCTCCAAGCGCTGGCAGCAGTACAACATAATTGACAACATGAAACGTTTTAAGAAATGGTAATTATCAATTTTCATTCAATTATAATCACTTCTTTCACTTCACTTCACGCAATTTTCTTTTTCTGCTGCAGTGCCTATCCATTTCGACGCAACGAGCGCATTATACGCTTCTTTGATAACTTCAAGGACTTTATGGGCGAGGAGGAGATGTGGCAGATATCGGAGAAGATCAAGCCGCGTGGACGCCGCCCCGTTAACTATTAGTCTTCAAGCAGCAACAGCAAAACACCAATATTATATATGATAAAGTATATACACCGTATTAATTAAACAGTTCAAAACGGTTGCCACGTCTAGGAGGAGGATCAGCATCGGGAGCAGCCAACAACTATTCTAATGGGTCTGAGCAATAATGTTCGCTATTCTCTGTCTATATATATACAATTATACAAGATATTTAGCTGTAATTACCAGCCGATGCCGAATCGGAAATACATATACATACTTACTTAAGATGTAGCGATTCAGATACGGATACGGATACATGTAGCCGCGTACAAATAACGAGCCGATCTGTAGTTTAACTATTAAGCTCTATGAGTCATTGGGTCGATGGACCTAACCTCAGCTAACTCCCCACCAATATTCGAATCCGAATCCCTGTCTGCGAGTCCCAAAAACTTTTTCCCGGACTTTTGCCAGCACTAGAACACCAAACTAACTAACTAACTTACTTACCACCAGAGACAACCAATCAAGAAATCAGCAATTTTCGCTTTTGTTTTGAGATCTCTTTTTTACACAAGAACACAACGAATTTTGAAAGCAAGCTACGTGAACGTAGAGGCCAACCGACAAACTATATTCGACGATATATGTAGCGATATCTCGGACTATAAATCGATGCAATCCACGAGCAGAACACCAAGCGAACCCTAGCACAAAGCGCGTTATATGCAATTCTCTCTCCAAACAACCAATATTAAATACCCGTGTGTGTGTATGTGTGTTAGAAGTTATTCAAATTGAAATTGAACTCAAAATCAAAATCAGAGATTTCAGAGTGCACGAAACAGAAAACAGAAGGCGGTATCTATCGATCAAATCAATCAATCAATGAAATCAATCAAAAATTCATTTTGCGACTCAATTAATTGAAGAAACTTTTAAAGTTACAAAACAAAACAAAATACAAAAAATACAAAAAAAAAAAAAAAAACAAAAAAGGCGAGGAACCTGTGGAAGAGATTAACTAAATTCAATTTGCTTTTAAATGTACGACTAACATTAAAAATATTTATGGGCATGTAATAATAGTTCTAAATAACGCTTTGACTTCTCCTTTCAATTCTGTGAGGAATAAATTTATTGATATTGCGTGTAAAAATATTAATCATGAGAAGAAATCTGAAAGCAGAGTTAAAACTGAATGAAATCGACCTCAAGTTGTTTTTACTAAGCAATACTCTGTCTCGTCTGAGAATAATGTCTTCTTATTTAGAAATGGGAAACAGAAAAAAAGGCTGCTTACTTGAAGAATTTAATTCCCGATCACCATAGCCATTTTAATAAACAAAAAGAAAAGTCAATTTTTTTTTTTAATTTGTGTTGAGTGAATTCGATCTTCTTTTTGCTGCTGCTTCCGCTGCCGCTGGCGCATCAATTGTGTTTACTAAGCTAACGAACCTAGGGACAACAATTTATTCTTGTTTTTTTTTTTCACCTATTTTTAAATTAAATATTTTGTATATGTAGAGAAAATTTTCAATTGTAAATGTATTTGTATTTAAATGTTATGTGTGTATTCATAAGAATGAAAATAGCTACCACAATCAATGTATTTTTCCTTTATCTGCAAAACGCATTTTTATTGGGGAAAAGGAACATGGGCTACGTTGCTTTCCAGAAGTCATTGAAATAAAAACAATTGTCGAAATAGGATTTTTCCTTATTGTACGGCCAATAAACACATATGACTATTTAAATTCGAAATAAAAATGTTCGCATTTTCGATAAGGGTGTAAGTCATCGAAATTTTCGATAAAATTACCGTTTCCATGTTTAAATATAGTTAAATGGGAAATTTAATTTTGAGTTTAGTGGGGCATGGCATTCTAATATTGTTCAACTCTCTTTGTTGCTATCCAAAAGAAAACTGATTATATTTTTCAAAAAATTTCAAAAATTTAATAATTTTGAATGGGCTTTTTCAATAACTTAGCCGAAAAGAGTGGCACTGTTTTGTACGACTTGTAAACAGACACATTCGCATTTATAACAGAGCGTAATGACAATTATTTAATTTTGTATATATAGGATTTATATCGCCAAAAATCTGGGTATGAACTTTGGCCAAAAATCGATCATTTGTAGCGGACGATGTTTTGGGAAAAAAATCAAATTAATTATTTAACCCATTTTTTTAAACAATTAACAATCTGCCTTTGATACAAAGAAGCAGTTACTAAATTTAAATTGTTTAATGCTTTTAAGAGCGAGGTTGCGGCTTGAAGCGGTTTGAGAGAATTGTTTGAAGGTTCGAGAGAGGCAACCGCAGTAGTGATGCCAATTTGGCTATTTTTTTTTCTGTGCAATACAAAGCGCCATTAGATTTTATGTCCTCACCAAATACCAATACTCAGAAGCACTTTTGTATAAATAAACTATGGCCAACTGGTTTGTAGAGTTCAACGAATGCATTGGAAGGTACGTACTTTCTATCAACAATTTTCCAAAATAATCATAATTTATTGTACAGTTCTATACGCGCCTAATTTTATGACAGTCATTTCATTAATACTTAATATTCGATGGGAATTTAAGGGGAATTTGGCAATTAAGCGTCATGTGTTCTTCCTTTCTTTTTAGCAGAGCGATCCGATCGAGGGAGCGGGCATCACTGCGCTGCGATCGAAACGTTCGCCGGTTTTCGTTGGTTTGTTCAGATGAGCTCAGGAGCTGCAGTGCGACGGTCGCGCCACGAAACTTTGCGGGATTTTTCAAGTGTCGAAACCGACTCTTTTCGCGTTTGTGTTCAAGCCCCAAAGGAGCTTTCGAGCCAACGAAATACGTGCAAAGTTTAAGGCTCATGTAAATCGGAACATAAAGGACCAACAAATCAAGCTTTACTTGTTTTTTACACCCTTGTATTTTGTCAACGAAACGACTGTTTGTTTTTTTTTGTTTCAAGCCGGCGACAGCCAACGAGTACGTAAAGTGTGCAAATTTGAAATTGAAAACTAACCTGTGATCCTAAGTTTATGTGATTGTTGTGAAAATATTGCTAGACATGCAGAGTTTTAATCTCGCACTAGCGCAATTTTGTGATAAGAACTAACTAAACCGCTGAAGTGCGAAAGCACTTGCATATTTTTTACCCATATCAATGGGTATCTCACCTGGCCATTCAAATCACCTTGCTCGATTGATCGAAAGATCGAGAGTTGATGTCCAGATTGTAGGCTTAAGTGCAATTGAAAACGGGCAGAATTTTGCATGTGAGAAGTGCACAGATATAAAACCAAAACAGATAAGCTAAATTAGCGAATATAACTTTTTCGCAGGCAGATTCTTGATCTTAACTTTCCCCTAACGGAATGATAGTTTGGGCCATTTCGAAACTAAACTGATAGTGCCAAGATTATTCGAAAATTTGTCGTAAAACTAATACCCAAGTGCCAAAGCTACCGAGGTATGTAGGGTATCTGGGATGCCCGCTGGTCGGCTGTACTTGACATGTTCGTTTTGGCGCGCTCGAAAGGCGTGAAAGTCATTGTCCAACGTTGGCCATTTGATTGCCAGCTCCTTGGAGCTGTATGCTGGATGCGGCGATCTGCGAACTGGTAATGAAGTGGACTGCAGTGGAGTGGAGTGGAGTGGAATGCCTGACTCTCCAGCATGCATACATATAGACACACGATCGCCTCATCGGAATCGGAATTCTGTGGCTCTCAAGTAGCTTCTGCTTCTGACTTTGCTGCTTCTTCTGCTTGTCCTGATGCCCATGCTGCCGGTTGTCCGGCAGCCTGCGTGTCTCGCTGCGCTGCCCCCTCTCCAGCTCCGCGTCCACCAACCTGAACTTCAACTCCAACTCCAACCTCCACCTCCTGCGGCACTTGAGTCCACTTGGAGACAGGCGTTTTTATCCGCCTGTTGTCTGGCTCCCCTCCTTCTACTTCTACCCCTCCTCCTCCCACTCCCTTTTGCCACTCAATTGGTGATCGTTATCATCAGTAGGAGTAGCAACCAGGATTAATGGGCTGCGCCAGTCTAGAGCATCACGAATAGGCCAACACCCTCTAGGTCAGGTGTCACAGCTATGACCTACACGGAGAAAATAATAATCTTAGAAATTAGGCATAATAACCTTGAGCTGATGCACTAAAATCCAGCAGATACTTTTGTATCTTATATATACTTTTGTATCTTATAGATACTTTTGTATCTTATAGATACTTTAATATCTTGTAGATACATTTGTTCCTACAGATACTTTTACTTTTTCTTAAAGTAAAACACACATGAATGCTCAAGAAACAATATGCTTCCAATTGGCCAATGTCCAAACACTTGATGGGTATTTAGCAAGTCGACTGTGGCCGTCCTGTCTGCATTATTTGCCCAAGGTGTTTTTGTTGGTGTTTCACACAGTCGCTTGGTGTTACTTTGTGTGTGCCAGTGTGAGTGTGTCGCTGTTGTTTCATTAAGCAAACAGAGCTGCAAGTGCCACTTGTTGCTGTTGTTGTTGTTGTTGTTGTTACTGGACATCATTTAAATCGGTAGCCGGGAAAGTATGTAACTCTCCTCACTCGCTCATCCTTGCTCATCTGGCTTGCTCTTTCATTCGAAATCCTTTTAGCCGATGACTTTGTCTTTTTGAGTCAACAAATTGCTTGTACTCTCTATACTACACAGGGAGAAACATATGATATGTTTGGATATTTTCAAAGCACTTGATCCTGATATCTGATCTGAGCAAATTCGTATGTACTTATATATCTGTAAAATAAGCCTAAGATATCCAAAAAATATTGTGTAATATCTCGGTTTCGACACATTTGTTTTGGATAACTACTGCATGGGTAATTTGGAATCGATAGGGTTTCTTTTCTCGGTGTATGTCATTTTTTACGTTGGGATTGTTTATGAACAACTTGCCTCTCGCTTGCACCTGCAGTACACCATTAATGGCTGGCTGTGAGTGTGCGATTTCCAGTGCCTCTCCTCCGCCCCCACTTCCTTTTCCAGTCTCAGTTCCATCCCATCCCATCCGATCCCACTCCACTCCGACTCCAGTCCACTCCAGTCCAGTCGAGTCCACTCCGCCACTCCAAGGGGCAGCTTCTTGTTCTCGTTGTGTTGCCTTTTGTCGTACCTTGTGTGTGTGTTTGGGTTCTTTAATTTTTTATTTTCACGTCTCATCGTCGAGTATTTGTTGTTGCCCCTGTGGATGCTGCTTCTTTATTTTCTTGGTAATAAGGTGTGAGAAAGGCAATAATCGTAAAGAGCTAACAAATTGTTGTTGTTGCGCTGCTGCCGTTCCTACTTTGATTGCTACTGCCACTCCACCTCCTCCATCTCCTCATCTCTCTTCTTTCACGCTAAAATGTTAATCTGTCCCTTTTCCTCCAGCTGAAGCAATTATATCGTTGACGACAGCACTAACAATGCATGGCCATCTTCATCTTCATTCCATCGACCTGATACGGTGTTTGATAACCACTTCCCTGCACTGCACCTGATCCTCTCACAACCAAACGAAGGGAAAGTAACAGACACGCGAATTCTTCAGTCCAACAGTAGTTGAGTGCTTGCTAACTGCTCAGTGTAATGGTGAAAAGGGGTTAAGTTAATGCTTATATAGATATATATGTTTATATATATACACTTTACACCTTTATGAATATCTCCCTATTAATTGCACGCTGACTAAGCTTTCCTCAGCCTGCGCTGCGAATGCGCCTTAGCTGGAAATTCCAATTCTGATTCGGACTTAGATTGACCATGAGTGGGATTATCTATGCGCCGGTGCCGGCTATCGCCATCATGTGCTTCCTTATCGGCCGACCGACCATTAATTAGCACGAAATAAAAATAATTTCAAAACAAAGCGTGAACATCGTATTTATAGGAAATCGAGGTCTGGCCCGGTCCCGATCCCGAGATCCCCACACGATCCCGATTTCGAATCCAATTTCAATTCCAATCTGTGATGGCCATATGACGTTCCCGTTTATGTTCTACATACATATATTTATATTGCGTTGTAATATGCCAGCTCCATGAATTACTTCCGCCTACGATTTCTTAACCACTGATTCAATTACTATCTGGATATACACATCGGATATATTCATGCATGCACGCTGGGCATCCACAAGAGCAATTAGTTCACTTAACGAATTCATTTCCCAGGGGCCGTTTTGCAGATAAGTTTGGAGTTGGATTTCGGTCTTGCTGCCCGATGATCCCAGAGCACAATCTTCGAGAGTCCGAGCCCTTTGAGTCGCTGGACGATGTCATTATCTCCAAGTAATTCCTCATAATCGCCATGTTTGATCTTATTAAGACAGCTTAACTTGTTTTCTTGCCCATCATCGTCGTTTGCCCTGTCCCCGGATCTCGAATCAACCCATTCATACGTGATGGACGGGACATGGACGGACAATGCTCGATCGATCGCTTGTCCAGTCAGTGGTGCTGTGAGTTTCCTCAGTGATTTCTTCAGAGCCCTATAGAGCTTGGAATTGGAAATTGGAAATCTTAATGTGAAAGCCAGCCAACCTGCTCTCAGATAAAGCCACTTTTAAGCTAGGCTTTTAGATGATGCGAATTTTTTACTCATGTGATAAGATATCTGAATAAGAATTTGTATTTTAAATGGCCAAAGAAAAAAGGTCAAAGTGTCATCACTGGGTCTCTTTTGTCCGTTCACTTGTTGGCCGTGTTAAACGTCTGGCTTCTGGCTGTCCGGTCTGCCGTGTAACAAGGCTGGCTGGCTGGCTGGCTGGAGTTGGCCCTCGTTGACTTGGGTAACTTCACACCGGGCAAAGTGCTAACGACTTTGTACCTGCTCTTCCTTCACTTCTGCATCATTTCGAGAGACTGCCGTTTAGCGCTTCAATCGGGCCAAGCTGAATGAGGTTTTGGGGAGGAGGGTTGGGGGGGTTTCGCCGAGGGCAGTCCATGCACCGGAATGGGGACACTTCAGTTGCTGGTTGGCAACTTCGCTCTTCGGTTATGTTTTATAACTCACTTGTGACTCTTGAGTTAAAATATGTAGTCTGACAGTGAAAAAACCTAAGCGATTCAATCACATATATATGTATGTACATATACATATGTATATGCACTATTCCTGGAAATCTAAAGTGCTAGCACACAGAGTATGCCCAATCCCCTACAGCGGATAGATAATTCCCTCGTCCAGAGCAGCGAAACCGAATCGCAAATAGATCGCGGGTCTGCAAATATGGCAAAAGATAAACAAACTGCATGGGTGTGGGATTGGCAATCCGCGATCGGCAATAAGCAATCAGATATCCAATATTTGGCGGGGATTGGTTGCGAGGTGGGGGTGGTCTGGCCAGGCCATAATGCACTCACTGGCAACGTTTACTTTTAATTTCAATCTCCGTTTCGGTTTGCTTTGCCAGCTGGGGAAACTATGACACATCAGGGCATCGGCTGCCTGGTCAAGTGGTTATATCTGGTGCTGATCGTGCACACGCTCCTCTGCATCGGCCAGCTCGAGTGTCGCCAGCAGCACCACAATCGGAATAACAATAATAATAACAGAAGAGCGGACTCGTCCAGCTCAGAGGAGGGCCACGGCAACACCAGCGATGGCCTGGACAACTTCGCAGATCAGGACGCCAGCTTCGTTGGCCATGGACACCAGCCGCGTCGGGGTCAACGAAAGAAACAGCAGGGAGGTGGAGGAGGAGGCAGCGGCGGCGGCGGCGGAAACGGAGGAGGCGGTGGAAGCCGGCACAATCGCAACGAGGAGAGCGGCATCTCGTTGTGGATCAATGAGCAGCAGCTCAAAATGCTTACAGGTTGGTGGTCGCTAATGCCTATATGCTTGTCTTCAAAAAAATATGCATATGTCCTTAAAAAAAGTTGGTAAATTGTACCTGGACGTACCTGGACATTAAACCATTTCTCCTCCTCCACAGCGCTCTACTTCCCACAGGGCTACTCGGAGCGCCTGTACGCCATTCACAACAGCCGGGTGACCAATGATCTGAGGGACACGACGCTGTACAACTTCCTGGTAATCCCATCGGAGGTCAACTACGTTAACTTCACATGGAAGTCGGGGCGCCGCAAATACTTCTACGACTTTGACCGCCTGCAGACCATGGATGAAAGTATCTTGAAGGCGCCAACGCTGTCCATTCGCAAGAGCGGACGCATTCCGCAGGAGCAGAAAAGTAAGTAGAGCGGGCTGCTGCGGCAGCGGCGAAGATTGTCAGAGTGCGGCAACCAAGCCTCATCCCAAGCCAGATTTTAGCATATTCCTGCCCTGCACCGGCAACAGCTCCGGCACCGCGTCCTTCAACGTCGGCCTCAAGATCCAGACGCGCCACAACAAGCCGCTCTCGGGCACACCCATTCGCCTCAACTTCAAAAAGGAATGCGCCCACAGAGGTGTGTATGATATAGACGCTTCCAACCCTACTTCACTAACAACTTTGCAAGGTAGTGTATATGAAATATCAAGCAATGCTTTTATCTAGTCGATAGTAATTGTAAATTAGCATTATACATACATGTTGTGCACACTCCGCCCATCAGCCATCCATGCGCCATCCCAGCATGCCATCCCCGCCCACACGATTCCATTCCATTCGATTCGATTCAATCCGATTCCATTACCCCACGTAGTCGCTTTTCACGAGTCCCCTGCACCCAGCTCTTCACTCTTTCCACAGCACTAAATTACTCGGGCTATCAAAGAGAATCTGGCGAAAGTAACTACCTAATGACATTATCACATATTCAAGTCACAAGGAACTATATAGCCTTTATGAGATATGTTATATGAAATTGTAAATTTAATTGCATTCATTCTTGAATTCGAAAATTCTTCAAATTTGTTCCAAATTTTTCGATAGTAAATTATTGATTGATAGCCCGCAAAAAATATATAATTCGATACGATCTACCCTTTGCTCCCACGCCAACCGCTTTTGTATCTATCTATCTATGATCTATGTATCCACTGTCTACTCGAACCTGCCCCTCTTTGTGCTTCCGATGTGCTCCGTTAAGTGTGAGTCCAAATGAGTGTTAAAATGAGTGTTTATGCCTCGTGACATGCGAACGATTGAACTAAACTAAAAAAACTTAAGCTCCCGATCCAGAATGCAGCTTGAAGTGCGGCAAGAACGGGTACTGCAACGAGCACCACATCTGCAAGTGCAACGTGGGCTACACGGGCCAATACTGCGAGACGGCCTTCTGTTTTCCGCAGTGTCTCAATGGCGGTAACTGCACGGCGCCGTCCGTCTGCACCTGTCCGGAGGGCTACCAGGGCACGCAGTGCGAAGGTGGTAAGTAGACGCGACTATTATGGACATTTAGCTCTATCTTTAATGCTTAACACGGTTAGCTTAGCGGAACAGATAATTTGATTTTGATATATACAGGGGGCCCAACTGTTTCAGCCTAGATCTTCTTCGAGATGGCAATAGCCGTCTTGCAGCCAAACTTGATTACCTCGGTCATGGCCTGGTAAAAGGGCGCTTGCTCGGCACCGTGATCAATGCCCGTGTCGTGGTGCTCCTGCTCCTCGTCCCGGAACTTGGTGATGGTGGCCAACAGCTCCTGCAAAATCATATAACGTTGTTACTTCGTCCGTTGCTTGGGGCAGTTGCAAATGGTACTTACCTTATCCGGGTTCGGTGCCTCCATTATCTGACGCAGCTGGTCATTGTAGTGTTCTACGATCACCGTCTCCACTGCCACCGTGCAGGCCATGGCTGCCTTTTCGCCCATGAGGGCGGTTCCGGCGCCCAGCACAAATCCGGCCACGTTCCAAATTGGCGTCATGATCGTTGGACGCACGCGGTGCTGTTGAATGAGCTGCTCGAACTGTTTACGATGCTCTTTCTCCTGCTCCCACATGTGTCCGATGGTCTTGCCCAGCGGTCCGTTGCCCAGAATGGCCATTTGCCCGGCGTAAATGCGATCTGCTCCCAATTCGCCGGCATGATCGACGCGTATAATCTCATCTGTGAGCGCATTTGGACGTGGACGCAGCGGGGTGGTTTCAGAGCTGCCTCCTTCGGTCGTGCCTGCTGATCCTCCTCCAGTTGCTGAGCTTAGATAGCGCTTGGAGAGCAGGCGTGGCTCGGGCCGGCTAAGACCTCTTCTCAGCATTCCATCTGCGTAGAAAAGGAGGGTGATACGATACGCGATGATTAAGTACACTTGGGGCAAGATAACTGGGCATTATATAAGAATGAAATGTGCCTGGCGCGCAACTAATAGTATCCCATTGTAATCAACAGGTATTTGCAAGGACAAGTGCTTGAATGGCGGCAAGTGTATACAGAAGGACAAGTGCCAGTGCTCCAAGGGTTACTACGGCCTGCGTTGCGAGTACTGTGAGTAGCAAACGGCTCAACTCTTATCGAGGCGAAACACTGAACCTTTGCCCACCCATTTCCCTCACAGCCAAGTGTGTGATCCCCTGCAAGAACGAGGGACGGTGCATCGGGAACAACCTGTGCCGCTGCCCCAACGGACTACGAGGCGATCACTGCGAGATCGGGCGCAAGCAGCGCTCCATCTGCAAGTGTCGCAATGGCACCTGCGTCTCCCACAAGCACTGCAAGTGCCATCCGGGATTCTATGGACGCCACTGCAACGGTCGTAAGTGCAGCGTTGATCCTGGAATGTCCGGTGATCAGGATGGGCTTATAAAAATTTGCTAATCTCATCGTTTTCAGGCAAGCGACGACATGTCCACCGAAACGATGACTCCAAGTTCTAGGGCTACCGGCGCACACGATCCAAAATATTCAATCAACTTTTCACTTTTCTACTAAACCAGCACGACAAGAACAACAGCAACAGCGACAAAAGGAAGAAACGAAAATAATTCTAATTGTGATACATTTTTTTTGTAATTTAACATAACATTTTTAAATAAAAACAAAATCTAAGAGTTAATGCGTCGTGATCTAGCGAAGATTTCGAGGGTCAGTTGTGAGCCACTGAGTGCAGTCTACTTACTCATTGCTAATTTGCAGCTTTCCACGAGATGTATTGTGTTGAATAAATAAATTATTAGGTAAAGTGCAATTCGCCGAATTGCCGAGCACAAAAACAATTTGCGTTCTGTTTATTTTTGCGCAATCCAATCCAGGGATGGGCCATCCTCACGTGCCTGCCACCGGTATCGCACCACGTTCGTGAGTCACGCCATTGACCATTGACTCAAACTGTTCATATATTTATTTTATATTTTCATATTATTTTAATGATAGCAGCAACACCATAGAACATCTCAACTTTATGGTTTTGATTAGATCAAAAACACTACGAATTTATTTACACATTTGCAGCCCTGACCGATCATCCGACGATAGCCGATAGTAACGCAATCAGCTGTGCCGCAACTCACAAATTACATACATATATGTATATACATATGTGATTGATCTGAGATGCAACATAAAGCATTAAATGCGGATTCTATGTGTATCTCAATGAAAATTACCACAATCGTCCCGGGTAACTACCCGCTAGGAGATTGTGGCGCGGTGGATTCAAATGCGTGATGCTAGCGCCACACCATGAGATTCGCTCTACAAGTGTCGCAGTAACTGATTGATAAACAGGAAGCCGGTATGTACAACACTGCTGGTCTTGGGATAGACGCACTGTCGTTTTTATTAAACAAAATCGATTCTTACTTATCATGCGTGTTCTAATTGTCCAAAATGCTTTTCGTATCAAAGTTCTAAACGATTCCAGCAGTCAAATTTCAATTTCGATTTTTCCGAACCCAGCTTCCTTGAGCTTTCAGACGGCGTTGGCATCAGAGTTAGTTCATGTCCATCTTTATTCCTTGCCATGTTATACCAGAATACATGAATTGATTCAGTTAAAACAATAGTTTAATTATTTGAAGCCGTTGTCAGTTAGAGTCCTATCTTATCATTATTGATCTTACAAATGTAGTAAACATGATCTCATAATTATGTTTAAAAAAAAAATGCTTAAATAGTTTGAAACTAGTACGAAATATGCATAAATGGGGTCCAGAAGAAATAAAAAAAAAAAAAAATTATAATAATGTTGTGGTGTTAGTGTTGATCCAAGTTGCTGGTTGCTGGGCGGACAACGAGACTGTTGCGGCGCTTGAACAGGTTGAACACAGAACCTGCCGCAGGAGAAGGAGCCGTCCCCGACGATGTTGAAGAGGCCGGTGGCTGTGGCTGTACCTCATTCTCCTCGCGGAATGAGCGGAGCAATTCGCCAGGATTAAGCGTTTTTCGTCGCTTTGTGATCCGCAACAACGACACAGGTTTCTCCACATCAGCCCCCTCGGGGCTCTGCATCTGAACGCCGGTCGACTTGAGTCTGATATGCAGACGCGGAATGGGTGGCCGCTGGGCCTTGGCCATTAGCTCAGCGTCTAGCTCAAGCATACATTTGTCGGATTTGTAACGTGTATAACGGAGACTGCTTTTTGTGATAATCAACCCATTCTGGAATTGGTAATGCACCTGACTAAGGTACCTCTTCAGATCGCTAAACGTGTGCACGTCCCGGAAGGATTTGATATCGTCCCGGTGGTAGGTATAGCAGTGCTGGATGTACTCATCGAAACCACCCGGCTGAGAGCGTGTGCAGAAATGGCAGACCAGGAAGCGGCTGTAGTGGTCCACCATATGGCGCAGCGTAGTCAGCTCATCGGTCGAGTTGAACATGCAGAAGGAACAATGGTATATCACTGGCGACACTAGCTGCCGGAAGCAGAAACGCTCGTCGGGCTTGCAGTGTTCCACTTGGCCGTGCTGGACAATTGTCTCCTTCGTTGGCATAACCACACTGCACAATCCGCACTGGTAGTATTCGTTAACAGCCCCACCACTTCCACTGGCACTGAGCAGCATCAGGGCATCAATTTCATCATCTGTTACGTGCTTCAGGTCATTGGGCAGGTGACCTATCTCACTGATGTGTTTCGCAAGATCGTGCCTGTTTTTATAGCGGTAGTCGCAGTAAGCGCACTCCATCGGTCGACGAATGTCCGCAGCCACTATGCTCCGGATAGAGTGTGTCGCACGCAGGTGCTCGCGAAGTGCCTTTGCATTGCCCCTAAATCTCTTGCACTCGGAGCAGAGCAGCATCGGCTGAACGCGGAAATAGAAGGGCTGGTCGGGATGTTCGCGGGCCCAGTGCTGGGAGCGTAGGTCCGGCAAGTTGGTGTTTGTCCCGTCGCAGTGTGTGCAGGCGAACTCCACGATTTTCTGTAGCAAAATAATAATGAGCATAAGGAAAACAAAATTGAAAATTGGGCCTGCATCAGCCACACTTTACTTACCGCGTCATCTTGTTCACCGTACTCGTCCGCCTCGTCGTCTGAATCCAGCAGGTCCACCACTTCCGTTACAACCTGTCTCTGGCTTAGCGGCAGGAATGCACTCTCCCCATTGTTCGGGATCTCCTTCTCAGGCTCCACTTCGATGGGCCGACCTATCTCCCAGCTTATGCTGTTCGGGATGTCATTAAGCACGCGTTCGAACTGCACCATTGCCAGTCCGCGTTCATGGGGATGCTTCTCTTGTATGTGTAAGACAACCTGGCGTTCGGCCAAATGCCCGAAAATGCAGTGGGGACATTGCACCGGATTGCGCGACTTATGCTCCTTGTCGCAGTGCATAGCGATCTTCTGGAAGCTGCTGGCCACCTCGTGACAGGTGGTGCAGTAGAAGCCTAGCGTCTGCTTGTTCTTACACACGATGCGCTGGTAGATTTGCACAGGCTGCACTTCCCTTTCCGGGTGCTCGCGAAGGATGTGTTCAATGAGCGCGGTGGCGAGGTTTCCACCAAATTCACAGTACGGACAGTGGTACTGGTAGTTGCGTTTGTGAACGGACGCCGCATGGGCCATGATCTGCACGGTCGTTGGAAAGTACTTGAGGCACAGGTTACACGTGTACTCCATTAGCGAATGACGTGCCAATTTAGCTAAAGAGTGGGGATATAACACTTGAGTGGGCTTTTTCAAATGAAGGTCAGTTAAATTCAACACTTACGCGCCTTCAGCCAGCGGGCTTCGGTCGTTTTGTTGCTGTCATTATGGCGGTGTACGATCATGTCCACATCTTGAATATTGTGACGTTCCTGTATGTGCCGCTCGATGACACGCCTGCTATTGTGACGTGAGCAAGCGCCGCATTGGAAGATGTGCCGCTTATGCATTGCAAGATGGTCAAAGTACTTATCTACTCCAAACTGACCCTGGCAGTTCTTGCAGTGCGGGCACCTTACCACCTCCGAGTATTTGTGGTTAGCCTGCATGTGTTTGCGCACCGCAGATTCCGAAAAACAAAGGACGCTACATCGGAGGAAGCCACAGCGGTAGCGTTGGTCCGGGGGCACATAGCGTAACGGTGGCTTGATGGGCTTGTGGGTTCCAGGAACATCTGGATTCAGCTGCTCCGTCGCTGCATCACCACTTTGTCCGGAAGTAGATGGTTTTTCTGAATCTTTGCCTGGCCTCGGCGGTGCCACCAACGTACTCGCCGAAACAGTTAATACCGAAGAGGTTGCTGGAACTATCAAGTCCGCCAATTTGGAGGCTTCCCGAATGGTCTCATCCTTGTGCTCATAGAGGTGCATCTGCATGTTAACCCTTGACGTGGTGGAGAAGGGGCACTCCGTACAGTATAGCGGTCGCTGGAATGTTGGCTGCGTTGGCAGGATATGCACCTCGGAGCTGCGGAAGTACGTCTTTGTTCCCGAACGCCGACGGTCCATTTCATCGAACAGCTTGCGCTGGAAATCCTGCATCTGGAGGTTGCCAAAGGGCTGTTCCACGACGGCCACGTAGAACTCGCTTTCTACGTTCTTCTTACTCGCGTCGATCTTCACGGGCAGTGACACAAACGCCAGCCGCGCGTTAGGCCGGCCGTAGGCCTTGGAGTGCACCGTGCTCATGTGATACATCATTATGCGCTGGTTGACCGATGTGGCTAAGCAAATGCCGCAGAAGATGCTGTGCCGGGCGTGGTACTGCTGCAGATGCGTACGAAGTGCCGGCGGATGCATCGCCTTGGTGCAAAACTTGCATTTCACCAACTCGCTGCCCTGATGAGTGCTACGAATGTGGTAGCGCAAATGGTTTACAAGCTGCTCATCTGTCAGCCGCACGATGCAGCCCTTTTGGGGACAGGCGTACAGTTTATCCTCTGGAATAAAGATGAAAGCCTAAGTAATTTAAAGATATTAGCATTAGTCTAGTTCACTCACCGCTGTATCCGGTGCATTCTAAAAGACCCAGGACCACATCAGACAGAGTGACTTGAGGAGTTGGTGGTGGAACACGACCATTTTCCCGCTGGCTGAGCATATCCCGGATTTTCTGGGTAACAGATGGTGGTCCAGTTGAACTCTCCAGTTCGGAGCGTGGTGCCAGGTCGTGAATGATCACTCCGTGGCGCAAGTAATCATCCACATCGACTGCCACATGGGAGCAGTACGCGCAGTTCAGGTGACCGGTGCTGCTGAAACTGTAGCTGTGAAACTTCATGTGCTCCCGCATGAACATGAGCTTGTGAGCAACAAAATTGCAGTTGGTGGCCATGCACCTGAATCGATTACGATTCTCTTCAACGGCAGCAGGAGCAGAAGACTTCTCTGGCAGGGGATCGTTAACGACTGGCGATAGCCGTGAGTTAGCTGAAATCTGAGTTCTGCTAAGGACCTGGCCGATTTTCAAGCCCAAGCCACTCGAATAGCCAACAATTACGGGCGTCTGCTTGACCGGTTCTGTTGACGGTGAATCGGGCTTGGCGCAAAGGAACTCGCCCAGTCCAGCGGCTTGGAGGTCCAACTGCTGATTGGGTGGCCGTGGATCCGCCGCCAGCAAGTCCCTTAGCATCCCATTTCGCGGATTATCATCATCACTGACAACTATTGCTACCGGTTGGCTCTTTTCCGCTTGTGAATCCACAACAAGGCGATCCCCAGTGAAGCGTCGAACACGCAGCTTGGGAAGCTCAGGAACGGGATCAGGTTCTGATTCAGGTACTGGTTCACGCTGATTCAGGCAGGATTCAATAACGGCTGGGCTTTCAACCGCAGATGACTGAGGAGGAGGCAGGGTGGATATGTCCTTCATGTGCACGTCCCTCATGTGGCGCAACTCTTCAGAAATTCTGAGATTCGTTTCCGTTGCCGTGATTTTCTGACGGCACATGCCACATTTGCCGCTCCATCGAACAAGAGGGTGCTCTAACGCAAAATGATTCTCGAGGCCTTCCAGCTCATTGGAAAAGAGGAAAGTGCAACCCGGCTGCACGCAGTAATAGGATGCTGCCACGCGATTTTGATCCTCGTCTGAAGAGGGCTTTTGAAAGCCCACATTCTCCACCCGTTCGGATAGCGACTTAGCACCTGTAGATGTGGATGAATCCCCCATCTCTGGCTCCGGCTCCAATGGTTGCATTGTTGGCATTAGCTCGCTGGGATCAGGATTATCGCCGTCGTCGTCGTTGTTGTCGCTGCCATCGCTGTTTTCACTCCCATTCGAGGGCACTGCTCTGCTGGATCGGGGTAATTTGTTTAAACGCGAGCAGAAGCGATTGAACACTCTAAAAATGCTCTTGGCGGACTTGGAATTGCGCTTGGCAGTCTCCAGATCCACCCAATCGTCGGTAAGCGCATCATCGTCATCATCACCGTAGCCGTTTTTGTTAGTTGTATCCACTTGCTCTGAATTATCATCCATCTCATAGTCGGACGCGTCGCTGCCAATACCATCAAGTACATCCCCAGCCAATTCGGCTAGACTGACTTCTGCTAACATAGAAGTAGCCGTCTGGTCAGTGTGTGACTGAAGGGAATCCACTACTGCCTCCACGTCTACGTCTTCATCTTCATTTACATCTTTGCCATCATCTTGTGCAGATGGAACAACAGGCTCGGGATCAGGGACACTAGGCTCCAGCTGTTCTGTGGCCCCACTGAGTAGCGTCACAGGCTTTTCGTCTACCATTAAGCTCATATGTTGAACGGGCTGTTCCAAGACTTCTTCCATGTCCGTGTCCATTTCAGAGGTCATTAGACACTCATTGACCACAAACAAGGGCTCAATTTCTGGCGGAGGCGGCGGTATTTCCGGCACTTCCGACCCTTCGTTAGCCTGGGTCATGTTCTGGTCATCCTGCTCTTCTCTTTCTCGCTTCAATAGACTTACGGATTTTTTGACCATTTTCATGAAGCGACTGTTGTTTGTCTTCTTTTGCTGTTTATTTTTTTTGGTTGTATTTGAAAGTGCTGCACTTGCTTTCGACTTCGGTTTGTTTTTTTGAATTTCAGGCCCAACGGCGCTGCCATCCTTATTCGAATCTGCATATGGTACGTCTGTTGTGTCGCAGAGCATCAACTCCTCGCGCTCCACACTTTCTAGTTCCTCCTTCGTTAGGCCATGCTGAACAGTAAGATGCCGGTCCATATTTTCCTTGCTGTACTGCATAAACTGGCAGATGTGGCACACGTGAACACTCATCGGTAGGCAGACGGTTTTGCTACTTAAAGGCTTCGCACCTGGCCCACAGGATGCGGTGTGGTCCAGCAGCCTACTGAGGCGGTTCTGTGGCATATTACAGTTGGAGCAGTAAAAACGAGACTCGCCCATATGGCCGATCAAGTGCTCGATCATGCCTTTTTGGCAGAGTAGCAGTGGCTTCTGGCAGAACGGGCAAGTGAAGTGCAATGTGTAGCCGCCGCGTTGCGAAACCCAGTAATCCGGTCGATTTCCGCGCCCGGCCCGCAGCTCTTTAAGCACATCGGGTGGCAATCGGGCGGCATAGTGCTCCTTATGGCACATCATATAATGAGAGAGTGGGCTCCTGCGAACCCACTTCGAGCAGACGACACACTTGATAACAGCCTTCGAAATGGAGTGCCATTCGGGATTTGTGTTAAGAATAACGCTATTCTCTCTTTTCGGCTTACTTTTCAATGGCTTTTTTTGCACACCCACTTTCTTCTTCTTCGGTTCTTTATTCTTCTGCTCCTTCTTCTCCTGTTCCTCCTTTTCCTGGTCCTTTATCATCTCCATCAATGCAGCACATCGCTTTATTCTAACACGGCACAACTTTGGTTTTTTTGCATTCAAGGATGCATTAAACGTGGCACGGTTGATGCCATTTTCGGATGATCTGATGCCTCTACCCCTTCGCGCCGTGTTCCTGACGATTATGGAACTAATATCCGATACGGTGGATATGCTATCGGTTCGCGATACAGAGGACGTCCTGGAATGCTGGCTACTGGTGCGCGTGTGCGAGGACGTGCGCGATCGACGGGTACAAGCCCTGCGACTGGTGGCACGCATCACTTCCTCCCCGTAATACATTTGCGCAATGTCGTCGTTTAGCTTGTCCAGCTCGTTTTTTCGCGGTTTCGTGCGAGGCTTTCGTGTCGGTTCAACCTCAGAAGAGAGAAGTGGCTCTGAGGATATTGCTTCCACCTCCTTTTGGGTGACTTCCACGTTGTTCTCTACCTGCTGTTCATCAGGCGTAACACTGACCCCATTTATCTCCTGTGCTTCCAATCGAGCCTTCTTAGGCTTCATCTCCACATCATCCTCTGTTTCCTTGTGAATAGCTTGCCTTTTCCGCTTAAGATTTGGAGTGGGAATAGGATCATCATCAGCACGGGTTGAATCTTTTGCAGGGACAGAAATCTTTGCCCTGGTAGCTTTACCCTCGGTGGCCTTTGGCCGCGACCTGTTTATCTGGCCCATGCCAAAGATGTTTCGGCTCAATTGGGTCTCGTTAAAAGAGGTCTCACATCCACGAGTGCGACGTTTGCCATTAATAATGTTTTGAGTGGACACGCTGCAGTTGTCACTAGTTTTTTCGAAAATGATGGCCAGGTTTCGGGCGTTCTGATTTCCGCGCTTCTGCTCCGGCAGATCCTCGTAGGTAAAACTGGAAGAAGCAATCTTATCCTTGTCCACCATCGGCTTCATATACGTAGGAGCCAAGGAGTTCCGACGCTGCATAATCCGGCGTAGGAATTGAGCTGGGGGCCCGGGGACCTCCTCATCATCGTGCTCATCAGTTGCCATGTTGTCCAAGATCTTTTCTTGATTGTTCTTGAAGCCATCATTAGGACGAACCACTTGTGTTGTATGGGCAATGGGAGTAAGGACAATTTTTATCTTGGAGATTTTTGGCGGCTTATCCTTCTCTTCAGTACTCTTTTTATGCTCAGTACCTTCCTCCTCCTCAGTACTCTCTTTCTGCTCAGTAATCTCCTCCTCCTCAGCACTCTGGCTTTCTTCTGTAACCTTCATCTCGACATCAGCGAATTTAGTTACTTTCATGGATTTAATCTTGTCGATGGTATCATCCTCCGATTTTTCCTTGTCAGGCTTTGCCTCCCACTTTGCGCAGTTCTTTTTAGTCGGATTTTCCAACTTGTCCTCAACATCATCATCTGCCCGTCGCTTTAGTGCAGGGTTTCCAGTAGACGAAATGGGAGTCTTTATTCTAGTTCCGGACATTCTACGGTTTTTGGCAAGGATGTCCAACTCTTCACTCACTGACTGGTCCTGTTGACTGTCCTGAGTGCTGGTAGCTAGCTCTGGAACTGGAGACGCGTTAGTCTCGCTAAGAGGCGGTTCATTTTCCACATTGTCTGTATTTTCCGAGCTTTCCTCACTGACCACGCTATTCGAGTCCACAATCTCGAGGGGGTTCTCAACCTTTGATTTCTTTTCAGGCTCCCTGTTCAGTCTCTTCTTCTCCTTTTTGTCGGACTTGTTCTCCTTGTCATTTGCCTTCTTATCCTGCGATTTTTCAAGCTTCTCAGACTTATCCAGATTGTTCTCCGACACCTCATTGCCCTTATCTACCTTGTCTTTAGCCTTAGCCTTATTTAAATACCTATCTTTATTCTTATAAGTATCTTTGTCCTGGTTGGCATCACAGCTTTTGCTTGTGGGGGAATTTGAGGGGCAGCTTGGATTCTCCCCATTACCATTGACTGGACTTGTTGAGGTTATTGTTGTTGCCGGTGGGAGGGTTTTCTTCGGTATTCGAAAGTCTAGCTTCTTGTTTAGCACCCCCAGATTAACGTTGCGGTAGGAGGTGTCCAATTCCGGAACCTGAGTCACTGCGATCGTCGACTTCTCCGCCTCGCTCTCCTCCGGCTTTTCCTTTTGCTGTTTATTTTTTTCTTGGGCTTCCATCTCCCGCGAAACTTCCGTTTCTAATTGGCGTACCTCCGCCGCAGCCTTAGCCTTGGCCTCCGCCGCAGCCTTAGCCTTGGCCTCCGCCTCAGCCTTAGCCTTGGCCTCCGCCTCAGCACGGGCCTTGGCTTTGCGGTGTTCCCCATATGTGCGTGGCACGTCATTGTGTCGTCCAAAGCCCCGTTTGTTGTGACCGCCGCGAAATCCGCCCCTGAAACTATGCGAACCATTAAAACCACCAGCATATTCATTCCCGTTTTGATTGCTAGGAAAGGGCGGTCTTGGGTTTGGACCGTTTCCATATGGATTGCCACTCCAGTTCGCAATGTATGCACTTCCATTGGCGGTAACATTCTGATTCTGATTATGATTATTATTATTTTTACTATTAGTTTGCCCTCTATTGGCTGACTCTTCGAAACCGCTGTAAGTGCTTATAGAACGACGCGGGTCACTGGAATACGGAGGAATTTGTGCCTGTGGCGCCTGCTGATGTTGCTGCTGTTGGGAAGTCTTGCTCTTCCAGATACGAGGGTCTCGGGGTTCTCGGGAATCAGTGCCATAGAAGGACCTTGGTTCATGTGCCAAAGCATCCCCAAAGGCTCGAGAATCTCCCGGAGGTACCGAGTTGCGCTGCACAGCATGCTGGCCTGTAAATGCGCTTTCCTGGGGAACATTTGAAAATGAGGCCCACGTACCGGCCTTCATCCTTGGTGGCGGCGGAATAGGCGAGGGAGTCCGCATAGGCGGCGGGGATTGCAGCGCTATACCCAAGTCGTTGTCTTTATTGTTGTTAGTTTCAGGCAGGTTTATTCCTTTTCTACCGCGTGGATCATTTATATTGGAGGCCAGTGGAGGCATGCTTGGTACCGTTGTTCCTAGTCCATATTTCAAGGCCGCCAGCTTCTTGCGGGCCTCCTCAAGCGTATTTGCTGGACTTGCAGTGCTGGCACTGACCAAAGCTGGTAGACCCTGTACCGACAAGGATATGGGCAAGTCTTTTTTGGATTGCCCTGGGGAGGCCTCCTGTAGAGGAGCATGCTGCACAAGCGATGTGCTTCGTCGCTTAAAATCTGGGTTTTCTGCTCTTACCGATATTTCTGAAGAACGGCAGGTTGACTGTGACGATGTTGTATAAGATCGCCGCGAGAAGTTTGTCTCTAGCTGCGTTACACCGTTAGTTTCTTTATCAGTTTTCTGTTCGCTAGCTCGCTGCTTCTTCTCTTCAATTAAGGCCTTCTGCATGACAGCCAGAAATCCACGACTGCCACGAAGGGAGGAATGCTTAAGCGCCGCTGGTGATGTTGGTTCTGGAATGGTTGGTGTTTTCGTATCTTGAACTATAGCTTGAAGGGCGGCACGTGGTTCTGCAGGTGACCGCTGCCCCTCATCCGATGCCTTGGCGCTGGTAGTTTTTGGGATGTTCAAATCCATTGAAGTGGCTGGAAAAACTGAAATCTTGGCAGAAATGGAAGAAGTCTTTATTTTTGAAGTTGAGCAAGAGACTTTAGAGTTGCGCTCCAATTCTAGTTGCTTTGGTGTCGATAGATGGTCCTTGGTAGCATCTGATGCGGGGTTAAGTGAAGCATTTAACCTGCCAGCCAGAGATGAGCCGTTCAACAGGCCACCCTTATCTGAGGACTTCGCTCTTTGAGCTGGTGGTTGTGCGCTTGACCCGGAGGAACTCGACGCAGTGGAATCATACTCAGTGTTTTCAGTGATATCAATGATTTCGCCAGTGTCAATTTCGATCCTCTACAGACCGAAAATTAGGGTTAGAACGTGAAGATGTGGTCATAGCTGTGGCGCATACTCGACTTACCGGATTGAAGCGCGTCCTTAGCTTATCAATGATCACCTCGATCTTGTTAAGAGAGCTCATCGATACGTCCCTGAAACGAAGGAGTGGATATGATGGATAACCGAGTTTGGTGGGCGTCCCTTGGTCCATGACTTACTCGCGATCCAGCAGGTTAACCAGGGCATCCAGACGATGACCCTGAACCTTGGACAAAGTATCCTGGAAGTCTATTCGCACACGCCGGATAAAGGGCACAAACTTACGGATCTCCACCAGCTTGGCCTTTACCTTCTCCTTCATCGAGGTATCGCAGCTCACCACCACCACGTCGTCCTCGCTATCCTCCATTTTGCAGCAGGCACTGTTCGTATCCGACTCTTCTGAGGGTGTTTGGTGTTATTTATTACATTGGTTAACTATGCGGCATGGTTTCAATCTCAGCACTTCCTACACTTTCCGCTCACATCACTCACCGGACGAACACAACTAGTGCGCCATGAATATCCCTCAAAACTGCGACTTCTTATATAAGAATACGCAATGTATAAAATAAAACACATTTCCATTCATTTCTTGGAACTTAATTAACGTTTCTAAAGGAGGCAGCACAAAACGGCGTCGTCAAAGGAATGACAACAACATCTGTGGCGTCGAATCCGAGGCGGGTGGTTTCAATAACAATCGATAACTCCAAACGGAAATAAAATATCTTTATAGTACGTTGCGATGCAGCCCGATGCAGCCCGCAAATCAACTCCCATTACTAAAATCCCTAATTGTTTTTAAAACTAACAAACAACAAAACAAGTATCTCACAAATTTGCACAACGGACTATCGATAATTCTAAAGTGCCATCACTACTCGCGCACCCACTCAGTCGAAGTGAATTCGCCGCACGCGACAGTTGTGTGCGTTTGGCAGTGCCCAAGTGTCATTGTATTGGTGCGTAAGACGATCGATTTTTTCGCTGTTGTTATTGTTTTTGCAGACTAAACAATCTTTCGACGTTGCGATCGATAGCGTAAATAAAACAGCAAACATGAGACATAAGCACATTCCATACATACGCCGTCCACAAATCCCGTACCTACAGAACGAAGCAGATAGCACAATAATAATATAAACGGGAAGCGTCTACCTAGTTTTCTACGAAACGATGACCACACGCACACACACACACATTTAAACTTTCAGCGACTCGACTCTTGCGCATATCTAAAAGCCCAAGGAAGCCAAGAATTCTAAATCGACGTGGCAGTACGCGCTGATCGAGAGTACAGAACAGACCGCCTAGAAGAGCAACACTGAAACCATCCAACCCTATTATTGTTGATCATTAATCATATTTAACCCGCATTATCACAATATATCTGTATGGGATAATGGGATAATTAAACTTATGTACCGTTTCAGTTTGAACTCTTCCAACACACAAAACATATTTAGTAGGCGCCACTTCACAGTATTACGAACAATACTTCTAACACGACTCATGGTCTGGTTCGTCGATCGGCGAATACCAAACACTGTGTGCCATTTAAGTCTTGATACACCAGCTGATATAAACCAAGCCAATCGCGATCCTTATTATGACCTTGATTTTTAATATAAATCAATAGGGTTGGAGCACAGGAAGGTCTAGTACATAATCTGAAAATGTGTTCGCAACGACGGAAGCATGTTGTTCTTATCCTTGATAACTATTACTGTAGCACTATCATCATTTCTTTCATTTGAGGAATAAAATATCCATGTTTACTTTTGTGGTTTCATTGTAGTAGGTAGAGTACAAGGTCAAAGTACTCAGTCCACGCAAAACCAACAACAAATGGTAACCCTCGAGTAGCGATGGGATTTTTTCAGCAAAACGACTACATTCCTTTACGAATGAACCAATCGGTGTTCTTGTGGATAGAATACGGAACTTAGCTTGATTCTTTTATCTATCAGCTATCAAAGTCCATTTGCTATGCTTAAAACGTATAAGCATTTACTTTAAGCTTGATTTAAATAAGTATTTTATGCACATAGTGAGTAATCACTGCATTTATTTGTGCATTTACAGATATTATTAAAAAAAAAAGGTCAGAAGTGCCTTTCATTTTCCAAATCTGATACTCTCAAGTAGTTTTCTTTTTCCTAAAAATAAAGTATGTGGCAAGGTATCCATATTTTGTGACAAAGTAACTCTCGTTGCCTTTTACAAGTTCTAAAAATTATACAGATCATCCTTGCTATTCTATTTCTTTATTATATCCGTTACTTGAAGAGTAAAAGGGTACTAGATTCGTTGAAAAGTATGTAACAGGCAGATTGAAGCCTTTCCGACTATATAAAATATATATATTCTTAATCAGGATTAATAGCTGAGGTGATCTGGCCATTTCCGTATGTTCGTATGAACGTCGACATCTTAGAAACTATAAAAGCTAGTAGGTTGAGATTCAACATACAGATTCCAGAGACATGGACGGAGCGCAAGTTTGTTGACCCATGTTGCCACGTCCACTCTAACGCCCACAAACCGCAAAAAATTGCCCACGCTTTTGAACCTTTTTTTCGAAATTTGTTCATAATTTTATTAGACTTGTAAATTTCTATCGGTTTGGCAAACAACTTTTGGCCACGCCCACTCTAACGCCATAAAGCCGCCAATACGGTCACTTTGGGAAAATTTTTTCTCATTTTATTCCCCAATATCTTTCGATATCCCAGAAAAATGATGAAATTTCGCGTTCGCATTCACACTAGCTGAGTAACGGGTATCTGATAGTCGGGGATTTGACTACAGAATTCTCTCCTCCAACGATTTAGAAAAAGTGGGTCACTTTGTATTTTGGACTTTTGAAACATCGGTTTTTGGCGACACAAATGTAGCATTCAGCCTTTAGTGCGCTAGTGCGCACTACCAAACACACTATAATAACTATCACTGTATGCGTAGAAAAGAGCTGTTTGCTGTAGCGCTCTCCGCTCTCTCGCTCTCGAACAAAAAATCGAGAGAGCCTGGAGCCACCTCTAGAGCCATGGCGAAAAAATAGTGTGCCAAAAAATCGTATAGCGTTACGCATCTTGTCTTTGGCACTACCTTGACCGTTGGTATCGAATCATTGTGTCGCGTTTTCGTCATTAGAATGTGTTTCCTATCTCAGCTTTTTAGGTCGTTCATACGGACAGAAAAACGGACATAATAGTCATGGTTAAAATCCTATGTACTACATAAGGTCAGAAGAGTTTCCTTCCACCACAGTACTTAAAAAAAAAAGTTAGTAACGTTAGTAATGTGTGTATAAACATTTAAAGAAACGAAGTTATCATTACGCGATTAACTTAAATCCACTTTTCATAGTAGAGCTCGCAATACGCCATTATTGATTGTAAACGTCCTTTCCGCTCTCGTCCGAGAAATGATTTATGGAAGAATGTTTATATAAACGGCGGTTGGATTCTTCACACGATAAGTTCTGCGGAACACTTATGCAGACACACACACACAAACACAGTCGCAAAAGCTCGTCCACATAAGACGCAAACTCAAACGAACACAAAGACAAACAAGAGCACGACTTTTTTGCTGGCCTCTACAATTCGTTTTTGTTTTCGTCGTTGATGCACATTCCCGTTATTACAACTACCACTTGATTAGTAATATTCAACTGTACTCACTTTAGATTACTTTCCTCCGTTATTTCTGGAGTTTTGTGCGATGCTCAGCAATTTGGCCTTGTCTGCGGAGGTGTCGAAATACGAGCCGATCCGAACACTTCCAAAGTTGACGCCGAAGTGAGGGAACTATGCCCGTGTCTCACAATGCGCAATTGCCGGCGAATACGATAGACACGAATAGCAGAGCAAAATGCTCACTCTGCCAAGGCTACGTGTCTGCAATTCGCCGCGATGATTTTCGTCGTAAGTGAAAGTTGGGAAAAACTAGGGTTTTTCGTTTCGGGGAGAAAATTTTTCTTATTTTTTTGTAGATGTTACTCGAAGGAGCTGGCCATAAGGCATAGAAATGAAAGAAATTAAGCCACGTACTTTGATGTTGTTGTCATACATGCAACTATTTTATTAAGTTAGTTATCGATAGCTATCGATGGTTATGGACAAACAAAACTTTTTGGCTTAGATGCAACATGGTCATACTGAAGGAAACTGGTACGTTGCACTATGGGTAAAAAGCCGGAAATTTTGGTATTAATTACAATTTTAAAGATAGCATCTTGATTTTTTTTATATTTATAATTAGGATTTAAATAGAATTTCGGTTTAGAGTGAAAGTGAAAAATTTATTTATATACAAATGAAAGCTGTTTTAAAGGGAGATGGATGGGTGGCGAAGGATATGTGGGTGTTAATATGTCTGTGGTTCAACCGGTGGATCCGGAGGTGTCTTACCTGGGAGATTGGCGTGGCATATAAGGTTCGTATTTAACTGCTATTATTTGGTTTTTGGCAGTGTAGGAATATGGTCTAAGGTTTTTTATAGCCGCATCCAAATTTTGTTTTCCTTCAATATAAGGGCAGCACTATCCTTTGTTCAACTTTTTCTGCCAATTTCACAATTCAAAGCACCTCTGATTTAGCTGAAAGTGTCGCGAGTGTCGAACTCAATTTATGTTAACAAAACAGCACTTTATTAAAGTTGTACACTTGTAATCGCCTGGCGAATTAAGTACACAGTTATCGCGCTAAAAATACAGTGTTGCGGGAATCTCGGGGATCCATCGCTTAGGCCTATGATTGCTGGGTGCAAGGACACCTGCTCCGGATTCGGGCATATTTGTTAAGAACTGATATCTGATGTAAAGCAGATATCGAATTATCAGTTAGCCGAATTTGAAGCAGGTATCTTAACAACCTAACATAAAAATTGCATAATATTAATTAATAAAAAAAAAAAAACACTCCGGAGCTTAAGCTAATCTATAGTCTACTGCTCTCCGCGCCATTTTGTCGTGGCGGAGAAATCTGGGACTTGTCGTATCCATTGCTGGACATCTGCAGATGCTGCGGAAGTTGGGCAGGACGTCCGTTGGAGGGCAAGGTCTCGTCCACGGAGAACACGGAGTTGTCGTGTCCGTGCATGTGGCGAGCATTGAGCACGGCATCCGGATGGCTCTTCGGCGACTCCGGCTGTCCCACCTCATCAGGCTTGCCTTCCAGCAGGAAACAGGTGATGAAGAAGAGAATAGAACCTGTGACCAGAGGTGTTAGTAATATTGGTATCCAAAAGTGGCCAGATCAAGCCGACTTACTGATGCCGTAGAATCCAGCGTAGAAGATCATGATCGAACCGCGATAGCCCAGGATCTTGGCCACCGGATCCACCAGGATGGGCAGGTTGCCGCCAATGTTGTTCATCACAAACAGAAAGACGCCAATGGTCGAGGAGCGAACGCGCAGCGGAACAATCTCCACAACAATGGCAAAGACAATACCGAACCACATCTCGGCGAAGAAATAACTCAGGCCCAGCGTGATCATGGCCCACAGCGGGTCAAAGTAGACCGATCCGAAGGCTGGTAGTGTGGCAATTAGCTGGCTAACAGCCAATACAAAGGCGCGTGATCGAATGCCCATCTTGGCGACAATCTTGTCCGACACAATGCCACCGACGACCACACCCACGCTGCCAATGCCAATGGTGACCCCAAAGAGCCACCAGCCCAAGTCCACGTCGGGGAAGTACGTGTTGTAGTAGAGATCGGCGTTGTAGGCAAAGGTCATGCCACCGCAGTGACGGATGGACGCGGCAATCATCAACATGATCATTGCCGGATTCTTGATAACTTGCCACAGGCTCACTGGTTTGCCGCTAGACGTCTGGCGGTCACCCTCACCGATGGCCTTGCGCTCCGGCTCCCGCAAAGTGGTTCCGGTCAGTGCGGCCATAATTACGGTAAGGACACCGGCGCCCAAGTAGCAAACGCGCCATCCCAGATTCCAGAAATTCAGCTTGGTGATGTAGCGACCCACGGGGAAGGCGATTCCATATCCTCCATAAATTCCCCAGTTGAAGATGGCCATGACTAGTGCTCTCTTATCCTCCGGAAAGATATCGGACATAATGCCCGTGGCCAAGGGATTGCAACCCGACTCGCCGGCTGCCATGATCATACGCAAAATTACCAGCTGCCAGTATTCCTTAACGGTGCCCTGCAGAATCATGGCAATGCCGAAGATCACTGTGCACACAGTCAGCATGTTGACGCGATTGTACTTGTCCGCTGCGAAGCCCATAAATACGCCGGCGATGGTGAAAATCAGGATGAAGGTGGGTCCGGCCAGGATCTGGTAGTCGATGCCCAGTCCATTGTAGTTCCACTCGCAATAGCCAGTGCCGTTGAAATCAAGGGCATAGCAGCTGGTCTCATTCATAACCGCCGAGCACTGGGTGGGCAACTCGTGGCGATTGAACATCGAGGTGTTCTGCTGGCAGGCATGATCACCGTAGTCCAACTCAATGGCCGTCTGCTTGGAGGTCACTCCGATCAGATAGTGACCCAATTCGCCCAGGATATAACCAATGGTGAGTACGGCCAAGACGTAGGTGTTGTAGAACCCGCTGAGTTTCTCCAGAATAGGTATCATATTGGGGCCGATGACTGCGGGAGACACAAGGAGATCGCCATTGATTAATACGACTATTCAATATACTATAAAAACCAAGAACAAGAAGATACACAAACCCAATTGGCGAGCTATCTAACTACAACGCATACCCAAATGAGAACCATCACTATCGCATTTCTCATTTGCAATAAAGAAAATATTCAAGTGGCTCGACATAATGACAAATAATCTGCGAGCACTCAATTAATGAGTCTACCAGAGTCCGAGTGTCAGCTCGCAGGTCAGCTGCATAATGCAATCTCGCTATAGCACTTGACGGATCCGTCGTGACTTGAATTTCGAAAGGAACTTGGCGCAGTGTCCATAATTCTCCCTCGCAGCGTAGCGAAAGTGAAGGCAATTACGCGTACGTGATACGAGAGGCGGTGTCTAACGAGCATTATCCGGATACTTATACTGATATAATGAACTCCAATCGGAGCTCTGCCGGTGGTGACAATTAAGTTAAGATCAACAACATTTTACTATAAAATAAAGTACTTATTTGATAATAAATCAGTTAATGGAATGATAATGGAAATGCGTTTTAAAATGAAACGAATCAATATTTAATGGACTTCAAGATCAAGATATGAGGAAGCAAATTGTGCCCGCTTTTCTGTAGCTCTGGCCTTACATTGAGTATTTTAAGCCTCAGAGCTTTCAAGGAAATCGGAACTGGGAAAATTGTATAATTTATATATCTATGGGATTTATGGGTTCTCCAAGCGCTCAGTTGGACTTATCCAAAAGCGTTTACCTGCCGTACCGCGCAAAGTGCCTCGATTAATTTGTCTTTTTCGTTGTACGCTCCATTCTCGCAGGCGGCAATTTTTTATTTTTTTTATTTTTTTTTTTTTTTTTGCCAAACCGCCATTAGGCAAGCTTCATAATGGGTTAAGCCCGGCAAGAAGCCAGCTCTTTTGGGCTTCGACTTCACTTTTGACAGTCAAACACCCGCCCCGCCAACATGCGTACCGAAATTCCTTTAATCAATCAAGTTAATTTGCTTTTGCTGTTCTTTGTCTTTCTCTTTTTTTTTTTTTGCTTCAATTTTTGGCTATGTCTTACAATTGCCGGGCTGTCAAAAGCGCCAAGGTCAATACCAAGAATCGCCGAGAACATGGTTGGAAAAATAGTGGCCAGACACCTTTGCTATCCAGCCATCCGACGGATATGCGGTCGAACAAAAGATCTCGAGAATGCGGATGCTCGGTGTATTGGCCGCTTGGTTTATTGCACAGCTGGTCTCTAATTACCATTTTGACCATTTTGGCCATTTGTGTGCTCATTGTTTGCGCATCGAGTCAAGATTCGAAAACGCTTACAGAGATCCGTCTTTGTTTCTCCAGTTCCGAGTCGGCACTACACGCCTTCGAAGTGAAACATATTCTGGTTTCGACATATTTGGCCCAATGTTCGGTGCAATTTCAATAATAATAGTCATTTCGACTCTAACGGCCTGGCCCATTGATAGTCCCACGAAACCTTGATCATCGCTTCGTGATGCGCGTTGACATTTATGAAGCCATAAATAGGTATTAAAGCTCACACGTGAGTCTGGTCTGAAGTCTTATGCAGATTCGATGTAGGAAGCGGGGTATTATTATTTCCGATTGTTGTCGACTTAGCAGAATCTCAAGAGGCAACCTTGGCATTGGACTATTGTCCGTATTGAATGAAGTTGCTGGGCGATTCTTATGGACAAACAGCAGTTCCTCGACCATGCATTACATCGATATCCACATCCATATCCGCCAGTGCGCGTCGTTGGGCTTTAAGCCGCGTTTTCTATTTCTAGTTCAATGTCAAGGCGCCGCGCGTCGTAGACCAAAAACCGGACTCTCGGCCAGACGTGACTGACTGACTGGTTGTATATAAACGCCTCCCTCCTCGGGAAACTCGCCTCTTTCGCTTTCTTTGGCAAGGCCATCGGATTTGCAGTTCGTGCATTAGCTATCCAATATATGGGTGCTCATTGGAGCGATAAAGTTTAGAACCTAATACAAGCAACAATAAAAAAAAAAAAAAAAAAAAAAAAAAAAAAAAAATAAAAAATAAAACTAATATAAAATGGAATTGCACAAAGCATAGAACTGCGAATTTGCATTTAATTATCGTCTAGCACAATTAATATACCATTTTAGTGTGCTCCGCTATTCGGAACGCAACTGATCCTTGATCAGTCCCCTGCCCCCACATATCACGCAATGGAGGTTTGCAATTCCATGCCCTGACATTACAGCATCGACTAATGTTCGTGACAAGATTAGACCAAGAACGGTCAGGCTTGGTTGCCTCCAACTCGATCGCAAACTCGAAACTCAACTCGAAACACAAAACTCGAATCGAGTGGGGAGGAGAGTCGAGTGCTGAATATCCGAATCAGATGTGTGGGCGCACAGTGTTTACTAGATATGGGTGGTAATGCCAGCGATTGCCACCATTAGCTGCTATTAAAATCTCGGCTTATTCGAATGGGCCGGGCAATTAGAGGCAAGTACTTCTGGGAACTTTCTAGCTGACAGATGCGAGTCATGCTTAACCCCGATTCGATTAGTCGCCAATGCAAAGCACTTTAAGCATTTGACAGACGGACAGACGGACAAGCGGACAGACGAACAGACAAATGGCTGGCACTCAAGCATGCCCATTACACATTATGCACATTATACAATTGTATTAAGTTGGCTTTAAATGCGGTTTATCAGCCAGCCCGACTTGCAACCGCAGTCAAGGTTAACCTGCCCACCAATTATGAATGATCTCCGGGCGGCCGACGGGGGTGGTGCGGGTCGCATGCATATGGCCAAAGCCATCTGGCTGATTTTTAAATAAATAGCGAATAAATATTCCTAATTTATTGGCCAGTCCCATGCGGCAGGTGTCTGTCCCTCTTTCCTCGCCCACAATTAACAGTCACTTAGTTGAATTGAATGCTTTGCGGTTCTGTGGTCTTGTGGGAATAGAAGATCTTTAGGGCCACTTAAGATCGCGTGACGTAGTTGGCCCCATTCAACCTTGACACCTGCTCGTGTGAACTGAACACTTGGGATTCTGCAACAGTTCGCTGGTAATCATGACAGATACCAGATACCACGCCCCCTTGGACTCTGTCTGCGAATTTGATTTATGCATGACACTCGCCACTGTCGTCGAAATGAAGCCATCAGCAGCCGGTGGATTGTCGTTGAGTGTGGTCAGTTAGGAGTCGCTGGGTGCCAAGAGAATCCATGTGATTTTCGATTTGCATATGGTCATTATGAGCCAGGTGCTAAGTGCTGGCGACGCCAACTGAAGAAATGCCGGATGTCTGCGGATCTGGATTGCATAAGCCGAGCGAAAGTACGATATGTACATACATATCTTATTAATCCGAAGATCGTAAAGAGCAAACTGTTTTATAGATCAGCTAAGCATGTTTATTATAATCACGCCTCAAAGTTCTGCCTGAGGATATATAGTATTTATGTATTGTATATGGCAGGTGGAAGAGATAAACTGCCAATGAATCAGATTCGATTTCGCTGGACCAGGTGTTCGCAACCTGAACCTAATGAATTACAAAATGCCATACAGATCGCACCTGGCAACTGTCGCCGACTGCACTCTCCCAATCCCAATCCCCATTCCCATCTCATCCCATGCCATACCATACCATCCCACCTGATCCGATTCGATACCAGATGCTGATGCAAATGCCATGTTGTTGCCGATCGCGATTCGATCGCGAATCATGCCAAGTTGAACCCGGGTCTAAAGCAAAGGGCTTTCGATGACAGCGGTTCCGCTATTAGCATATATTAATACGCCTGGTGTTCATCGATGATCGGCCGGCTGGTCAAACCGGTGACCATGGCAAGGGCGATTCCAAGCTGTTAAGCTTGCCAGTCATCATCCGGACTAAATGTGTCTCGGACTTTCTGTTTGCTCCACTCCATCTCGAGGGGGTTCCGAGCTCTCGAATTCTGAGTTCTGAGCAACAACTACAATGCAAGCGAAATGACTGGCTGTCGGTCTGTATAACCCGAATTACGGGTAATTACGTCGTCTCCGCTTGTTCGACAAATGCAAATCAAGCGGTTAAAGCGATTAAATGGATGTATGGATGGCTGATATCTTCCAGATTCGACTACAGTGCTACCCATCGCATCGGATTGATATACTTTGAGTGCCCCGTGGTTGTAGTTGCATTACTCAACTAATGGATGGCTTGTTTATTATATATTTAATTGCACTAGCCCTAGTCGCAGATTGGGCAATAAATTACTCATAAATATCGCTCAAGATGCCAGATGGCCTGGCATAATTAGAGTGGTCAAACAATTAAGCTGGATGCCAGCGAGAGTTATCAATTAAAATTAATTATCTGCGACACCTGAGCAACCTTTCTAATTGCTCGCATATACAATACATACATATATATGCACATCTGACATTCCGCGATCGAAGCCGATTGAGCTATTATAGGGAAATGTGCCCAAAGGAACTGGGAATGTGTGGGACTGGAGACGGTTCATTTGATTTCCAAATGCGAGATGGGAGATTGCCACTGGTGCTGTTAGTTGCATTATTGAATTGATTGGAAGAAGCTCATATAGATTATAGGAAAAGCGAATGTTAATCAAAATCAGACACACTTATGCAATTGCCGGTGTTCATTAGCAATTTTAACTTCTCCATAATATATTACTAGATGTTTGCATCTCGGATCTTCGTGACTGACCCCACAACAATGTAGCCCCCATCCTTCACCCCTCATCATCCCCCCCCCCCCCCCCCATCAGCACAATTCATTTCGAAAGACGCCCACCAGAAATTCTGTCCGAGATGTGGGAACGAATGCGAATCATGTCGAAATTAAATGATTGCCAGAATTTGTTTAATAAATTCCGATTTAAATCGAGCTTTCAACTTTTTGCGATAATGCCAAGTTTATACAACACGTCTGAACAAATTGCCCAGCTGCTTGCTACCTTACTCATTAGAATCTATCAATCGATCGATCGATTGAAAGATTCATTAGACTCATTCTCATTGGGTATTGTCTATAATATACATATGACTTGTTTCGAATCCAATTCGGGGCTTTTCCTTTCTGTTCCGCGCCCGATAAGATAGTCCAAACTTCGTGGCTTCATTAGCTCTCGGTTGGTGGGAGTGTCGTCCGTAATTTGTTGACACCAACTGAGTTGCGTCAATATTATATGTAGCTCAAACAGACACAGACTCTTAGTGGTTTGCGCTGTAAACCGAAGTGCCATTGGCTATTTCATCCGCCTTCACTCGGAATATTTCCAAATGGCTCGGCGGGTAGCTTATGGCCGATCATTAATGACTAGCTACTCTTCCCATTTCATCTTTTTAATATAGAACTAATCACGATTGTTTGCTTTTTGCACATATTTGGCAGATCATCCATCACATCATCAATGCAATCCCAATCGAAGTGGTAGTTTTTATTGCCAGCGATCTTTAATGATCCGTGTTTAATCACTTGCGATCAGTGCTTATAGGGCTAGTTAGGAGATGATCGTTCAGATCTGTAGACTCCATTGAGTAATCTGTATTAGGTATTTCATTTTTGATTTCGAATTACTGATCTTTTTTTTTCCTGGAATTTCAGCGTCACACCATTTGGGTTGGCAAGTCGGCGGTTTGGTGGTCTTTCCCCCCAGTGAAGTCCACTGATTCATATCGCCCATCTAACTTACACTTTACCACTCGACGAACTGCTGCTATATGTATATATATTTTCTTGTTCGATCTGTCGATCGGTCGATCGATCGATTGGTGGCTTTGGCACTGACACACAAAAACTGTCGAGAATTATGGTACCCCTCGATGGATTTAAATTAATTGCACACAAGCACGCGTCGGCGAGCAATTGAGTACTGTCAAGGCGTTTTAATATCTATAAATATATATATATTTTTTTTTCTTTCATAAATTTGCAGCCAGAGCATCCGAGTTCGTTTCAATTCAATCAACATCAACGGAGAAGATAACGCGACACGACAGACGAAAGACGAAAAACGCCACTTACACAGAACAAACAATTCGATGGAAAAAAAAAAAAATGGTGAGGAACACACAATTCTGTTCAGTCCGAACCGTGGAAATGTGTTGCCCTGGACTTCGAAAAACGCCGCTTGTTTTTTTTTTTTTGGGACACGTCCAGTTGGCTGCGTTTGGCGAACAGAACTAAAACACGGCTCAGTCCATCGTCGTTTTTAAAAAGGAAAACGGCCCAAACGGCGGCGACGTCGACGGCGCTGCCATCGCCGGCTAAACAATGCAAACTTTTAGCCCGAGAGAAGTCCAAAAGCAAAGCGCCAAGCCAGCAAAGCAGCAAAGTCAAGCAAAGCAAAGCAAAAGCAGAGCAAGAGCAAAAGCAAAAGCAAAAGCAGTCAAGCAGGCCGAGCAGTCGAGCAAAAGCAGCCAAGAGCGAGTGCTCTTTGTTGCCGAGATGCTCAGTCAAGAACAAACGTCGGGAACATGACCCTTCCATCCCGATGCCGATGACCATGCCAATACTGATTCCGATTTGAAATTCCAATCCCAAAGTGCCAAAAATAGTATGTGTGCAGGTGGAACAAAGGACTGATTAATCGGTGATCCCCAATCCTCAGCGGCCGTGCCTCCTTTTTTTTCCCCCCACCCCGCTGGCGGTGCATTTGAACTGATCGCAGGTGCTCTCCGTTTGTCATCTCGTCCAATGGGAGGATCTTGAGGAAAGTACATGCATCTAACAGGAAATCACATAACACGGGGCGCACTTAGTACCTCAAGACCACTAATCAACTGATCATCAATACTGGCGACTTGCAGTGAAACAGAATTGAACTATTCTCATCTCGAATAGATCCATTCTGGCTGGCCATAGTCACGGCCATTCGGCTGATCATCTTGAGCTGCATGCTTGATGATCATGATCATCATGATCACGCTACCCTTGATCCCGCCTCGTTTTTTTTTTTTTTGTGATTTGTTTACGCTGTTCTCTCGAGATTTAGCGAAAACAACAAGCGATTCACCAGCAGCGCAGAGAAAACCAGTTGTCCGCTATGGAAAATCCACGCATAATACAACGTCGAGACTACTTGGATGTGGATTCCCCCATTCTGTCAATTCCTCTCTGTGATGTCAACTTAGCCCATCGCCTCGCCTGAGTTCTGCCGCCAGTTCCGAGCATGCCGATGATGAGTGGTGTGCCTTGTCTGTGCCATGTTCCGCCGACGAACCCTTGACTGACCCCTCCGATTTGAGTTAAGTTAACCCACTCAAGTCACTCATATTGTACTAGCCTCACTATGTATAAACAATTTAATATTATGTTTGTGTTTATTAATAAATAATACTATCAAATTATACTATAAGATAGTTCTTTGAGTCACTTTTCAAATGCACAATGGGTTAAGTTCTGGGTTGGATTCTTGGATTCGGGGAATACATTAAATCGCGCTGCAAAATCCAGTTCCCAGCGATGCCTGACGTCCGTGACTGCAATTTCGGGGGATTTTTTTATTCGCCGGTAGTAGTGCACTGAGTGCTCCTGCCATCCATCGCGCACTATCATTACTACCAAGGAAACACATGTGCGTGCCGTAAATCGGTGCATACGATAGCCGCCTATCCGCCGCTGACTCATGGAGCTACAAGCTCCAAGCTCCAAGCTCCGATGTTCGAGCCACAGATCTCAGCTTCCCCGCGGAACCAGTTTCCATGGTGTTTGCGTTGTTTTGTGCTTTTTGGCTTTCGCAGGTGTTTCTTTGGTCTTGCGGGTACTTTTTTTCTATGCTCATTTGACGCGGTCTTGGTCAGCGGAACAACACGTTGTGACGTCAGTTTGGGTGTTGGGTGTTGCTAATCGTCGAGTGGGTGGGTTGGGCAGCTCTAGGAGGCTCAAGTTCGAGTGCACAGAGAATAATGAATTGATCGTCATGGATATCAAATGCTTGGCCACATAATGTAATCTGATTTGAAATATTTTGTGATGGCTAATCTATGTATATATGTATATATATATTTCTGCATACCACATAAAATAGCCACATTTTCGCTCTGTGCACGTGAGTAGTGGGTGGTGGCCAGTCTTTGGTTCGTTCTGGGAGCAGTGTTCTGTTTCTTTTGCTTATGGTCTTGCTTGAATGCCCACGAGCCGCGCATTCCAAGGCCCAAACCCTCGGTTGGCAGCTCCAGTTAAGTGCCACCGTGTGTGTGTGTGTGTGGAACCGGATCCTTGGGGCAGCGACATGGACGTGGAGCTACGGACGACATGGCACGTGCAGCAGTTGCGACAGACACTCCAGTTCCTCGACACTTGACCTCAAGAGATGGAAGCGAACCAAGCGATCGAGCGTCACCTGCAATTAGTCGTGAATCATGAATAAATTGAATGGCTACGCGGACACTAAAAATACTCGAGCTTTGAATTTGCGCCAATTAAAAAGCAATAAATGCATTGTTTTCAGCTTTTTGCTTGGCGTTTGACTGAGCAAAGAACTCGGATTTGCCGCAGGATTTGCTGAGTGGTATGGTTAGTGGTGAGTGGTCACTGGTCAGTGGCCATCGGTGAGTGGTGAGCGGTGGAGCACCGCCTCCTTCGACCGGTTTGATCCGCAGTCTTATTTTTGATCGCCAGCCGATTAGCAACGGGCATTTTTACGGTCATGTCCAGAACGAACGCGCTAATAAATGACTAACAGAAAAGGGACAATGCAGTCGGGTTTATTTTGGCTCGATCGGTTTTATCAGTTCGCTTAATTAAAATCCATTGTCCCCCCAGGTGCTAGTTATTTTCCATACTTACATATAATCGAAAAACCGCAAAATACTGGAAGTTTCCCAGGCTTAAGTGACGTCAGTTTTTTGAATCCATTAGCCAAAACCACAAATTTGGATGCTCCGCCGCTTAATAAACGAACTGTTTCCCACCATTTAATGTGGGCCAATAGAATGCACAAATATTTATGATTTAACTAAATTTATTTGATTTTTAAAGCTATGGGAATTTAGGCCCAAGTGAATGCCACTATTGTTCATAAATGAAGTGAGTAATTTATGCAGAGCTCTGGGAAGTTTCCATTTAATCGAAAGCCCTCTACTTATCTCGGCTTCAGTTTAGTTCGATTCCATAAAATCAGGATTAGTATAATTTGAACGGGATTTCATTTAAAATCCCGCGTTCGGCGCCAGGAAATTGCCAAGTGCCGAAATAGCTCAGTTGGGAGAGCGTTAGACTGAAGATCTAAAGGTCCCCGGTTCAATCCCGGGTTTCGGCAATTCTTAGCTTATTTTTTATTTTTCTATCGAACTGCTGCACTGCACTGGATGGTGCAAGCCATCGCTCAGCTAAGCGGGGTGTTAAACCATCGCTTCGCTTTGCAACACTGTTAGATCTTGCCAGGGGCGCAGAATTTGGTTTGCGTCCAAAAAAAACCAGGGATTACTGGCCTATTTTTAGCCATTTTCTGCAAATGACGGTCGGTCACTCTAATTCGACTTGATTTCCAGCACTAGAACTGCCATTTCCTTTCTTTTTCGTTCCACGTTTCCGGTGAGTGCATGTGCCTAGAAAGTTATTTTCCGAAAATTGCCACTTAAATCGTATTCAAACTCATTTATTTGTAGCCAAGGCACTGTGGTACGTTTGCGGTCGTGTTAATGGTGTTTGCGGCGCAATTCTGGCTGGTGGAAATCAACACGTCGAATTGGCCGGCCAGAAAATGCGCTGACACCAAACCAATTCATTTTTTTTCTTACATATTTTTTTTACTGTGGGCCTGCGGGTCAAAACTGAAAGGTGCACCATGTAAAAACAAGCGAATGCATGAATGCATTATATGCCTTGATGGCATTATCTTTTTTTTTCTGTGAAATATTGTGTAAATTGTTCCAGAAATGCATGTGGTGTTGTCATTGTGTCTGTGTGTGTGTGTGTGCCTATGCGCGAACATTGTTTCTCAAAAGTATTTAAACTATCCAAATAAAGTGGTAACTCAATGAAATGCACATAGTTAGACAGTTTTCAATGGATTTCGACTCGGAATCCGTGCAGAATTTTTGTTGTTTACAGGAGCACACACATGCGCACTCCCTTACGCACGCACACACACACATAGGAGCAGGCAGCCGCTTAGTTTTTTTTCTCGCTCATTTTGCACGTGTTTTGATTGCCGCCGCGTTTTTAGATAAAAACCGGTGTTCCAATTGGTTATATTCTTGATATATTTACACACGACCGCCAGCGTATTTAGGTTGCCCTCTGAAATGAGAAGGAAATTGGCGAAAATCTCGCAATTTTCGCATTTTACAATACCGGTCAACATAATAGCAGCAGCAGCAAATAAAAGCGTGGTTAATTCAAGCACCAAATTTTGATTCAGCTTGCTACAACAAATTCGAAACCTTTAAAGCTTTTTGAAGCGTCTCAAGAAACTCACTAGAATTTAATTCAATTTTAAATAATCATACAAATCAATAAGAATCCATTAAAATTCCTTCTGCTAGCGTGCCACAACTGCTGTCTAATATCTTGACCGGATGTGTTATTTACACATATCAAATATTAAGATATCTTACTAATTGCCCATGTTTCTTGCAGATATTGAAAAATGGGCCGTTACTCACGCGAGTCAGACAACGTGGCCAAGTCGTGCAAGGCGCGCGGGCCCAATCTACGTGTGCACTTCAAGGTGAGAATCCTGCCCAGAAATCCGAGGAACCTGGGCCTTCTTGGGCATCAACCAGTCCGCAGCTTAAATCAGTGAATGCCAGCCGATTGTGCAGCATCTCGCTTTTGCATTGCTGCTAGAAGAATCCTCCAATTTGGACGAGTTCATCAGCTGAGTGCCAAGTCCCAAAACTCTGGACGCCCTCTTCTAAAATCTCGCCAACAACCAATTATCCCAATGAATCCAGTATTTCGGCATGCCAACTAAAAAGGCGGTTGCTCCATTCTGGACAACTGCTGACGATACGTGTGCCCAGAGCGAATCCAAAGCCTTGCTAAAACAGCGGCCTGCTGCTTTCAATGAGCTAGTCTCTACCTGTAGCCTGGCACAGATCTAACTAAACCCAAATGAAATCCATCACGGAATCCACTAGATCAAGCTCATATCACCATCACCAGTTAGCTAACGAAATAATGTACACATATCTAGCAGCTCAAGCTGATAACTTAACCAATAGTTATATGCCATGGGCATATCCAATCCTGTATAGCTTACATGATATGAGTTATGATTTATGTTCCCCCTGCATGGGCACAGTTTTAAACTAGGTGGTTATCCTCCATGGAAGATCACCGATCGAAAGCTGTGCCCAAAGCAAACCCCAGCCATTGTAAAACAGCGGCGTGTTGGCCCTCAGTGCTCGCGTCTCTACCTGAACCTTGGCACAAAGTAATATAGTACTTTCCAATCACTATGATTTACGATCGCGCCGCATTTATGTATCAGCAGCAACTGATGAACGATCATTTACTCGTTTTGCAGAACACACATGAGACCGCCCAGGCCATCAAGCGCATGCCCCTGCGCCGTGCCCAGCGTTACCTGAAGGCCGTCATCGACCAGAAGGAGTGCGTGCCCTTCCGTCGCTTCAACGGAGGAGTCGGTCGTTGTGCCCAGGCCAAGCAGTGGAAGACCACGCAGGGTCGCTGGCCCAAGAAGTCCGCCGAGTTCCTGCTGCAGCTGCTGCGCAACGCCGAGGCCAACGCTGATTGCAAGGGTCTGGATGCCGACCGCCTGGTCGTCCACCACATTCAGGTGAACCGCGCTCAGTGCCTGCGTCGCCGCACGTACCGTGCCCATGGTCGCATCAATCCCTACATGTCGTCGCCATGCCACGTCGAGGTCATCCTCACCGAGAAGGAGGAGCTTGTCTCCAAGGCCACTGATGACGAGCCCGCCAAGAAGAAGCTCTCCAAGAAGAAGCTGCAGCGCCAAAAGGAGAAGATGTTGCGTTCTGAATAAAATGTGTTCTGGGCCAGCCGCCCAAGCCGGTGACAACTACTGAAGCTCCATTCTTTTTTTTTTTGTATCCTAAACTTAATATCGATTGTTGTGCGACGAGATTGGAAGTCGCGGATGTGGAGAATACAGAGCACAAGCCCCAGATTTGACCTCCTGGAAATGCTATGCGTTTTGTGTTTAACTCAACCCACTTTTTTTTTGCTAGGCTAGGAGAGCAATAAAGTGAATTGCTGTTTTCGTACATCTGACTTGAACTCAAAATGGGGTTAGGGCTAGATTTTGGCGCTCTCTAGAAAGGAATTTTTTAAAGGTATTGTGAGGGACTTTGATGAAATAGGAATATGCACGGCATAATATGCAAACCACTAATTATATATAAGTTTATTTAGATCGGATTGTTTTTTCCAGTGTGCATTGGCATTAAGCCAATACACCATCCTTAGTTAGCGGAGACACAATACACATTGGTTAGTACGTGCGCGAACCATTGCGATAACTTATCGATATCGATATAGCCAAGATCGAGTTCCGCAACAGCGAGCTTCAGACAGCTAGCCCGTTGAGCGCGCATTTGATTTGAATTTGAAAAAACGTTTTGCCGATCAACAGCGAACATTTTCAGTCTATTTCCTTCCGCAGAGCTCTTGTGGAATGTTCGGTGGCTTTTGCGCGCATTCACTTGCATCAATTGCCTTCGAGTGGCCACTTGGCATATTCATTTAAACTGATTTCATTGTAGCGCACTCGTTTACCAGCCTCCCCACATTTTCTTTGATTACAATTCAGTCGTACTTATACTTACAATGCAAATTAATTGAATTATTTCAATTTGCTGTGCTTCTGGCTCTGGTCAGCGTATTTCGTATTATTATTTTCGTGAGCTCTCTTCCCTGTTTTTGTCTATTTTTGTACTTTTCTTTCCTGATTCACTCGCTGGAGGAATGCCACGCCCACAAGCCCTGCTTGATATCAATTCCATTGAAGGAGCAACCCACCGAGAAAAAAGACGGAAAAACAGGCATTCGGACTCAACGAAGAGCACTTGAGCGGCATAATGCAATAAATGTCGGGTTTTGTTTTTTGCTTTTCTTGGCGATCGTTGCGATGGGATCTTTGCGGATCTTTGGGGATCTTTGGGTCTTCTTCTTCTTCTTTTTACCGAGCTTGGATTCAGATACACCTAAACCTAACGTTGTCCGAACTGAGACAAATCTAATTTACATGATCGCTCGCATTATCTCGTCCATTGTATTATAATCATCTGCGACGTCGACATCGACCTCTGCCGCCGTCCCCAGTTCATTGCTGTAGTGGTTGTTGTATTTTTTGATTTTTTTTTTCTGCCTTATTTCGAATTTTGTACTTGTTGTATTTTTTTTTTTATTTTTTTTTTTTTGGTACTGTTGCTGGCGAGTTCAGTGGTTGGCGCTTCCTAAGTGGATGACACTCAAGCTCATTGAGCGCTCCATTGTGGGGAGACATTCGATGGGAATGGGCTGTGCGCGAACGGGCGGGGTGAGACTGAGAACGGGAATGGATGGATGGATGGATCTATGGGGTTGGTGGCGGCATCGGGGGCCCAACGGGGGCTTGGGGCTGGGATCGGTGGGATTGGGATTGGGATTCGGATTGGGATTCTGCCGCCGTCGCTGTCGTACTGCACCTAGCCAGTAGTAGTAAACATAATACAATAACAACAACAACAACAATAGAGCTCCCGCACAGCGCACTAAACAATGCGAAACATCACATCTGAAATTCGTTCGTTTTCAGTTTTAAAGTTCAAGCCGCGACATTAGCACACGAAATCTGCTATTATCCGATACTGAAAAAATCTATAAAAAAAAAACCAAAATAAATAGAAATAAAAATACGAATAATAGTTAAAAGCAATGCAAAGCGCGTAATAAAAATTACACATCAAAATAAATCGTTTAGTGATACCCATTCGATTCCCATTGAAAGCGATTTAAACGCAAGCGTTTCTAGAGCGTGAAGAAATCAATATAAATGAAATACAAACAGAGGCAAACAAAACGCATATACAACAAAATTAACAAGCATTAACCAAGCAAATGAAAAGAAAATCGAACCACTAAAGCACCTGCCAAGACTCCAAATTATAAACACATTCAAGCGCGAAAGCATCAACAAATCGTACAAGTTGGAAAAACAGCGGAAAACTTTGTTTCCCATACCGAATATCAATTAAAACAAAGAGAATTAAAAAAGAACTAGGATCGAACACGATAGAAAAGCACTAGCCAAAGCGGAAAACAGCCACAAAGTAAGGATTCAAGCTAAATTGCGTCGTGTGGAGGGGCCACCGATAGGTTATCGTTATCGCAGCGTTGACCCTTCGCCATGCAGACTGTACTAGCGATCGGGTTTCGCATTTGAGGGCGGAGAACTGTTGCAATATTTACATATAATTTGATTGATATATCATTTCATATTCAGCATGGAAAATAACACACAAGTAAATATTGTGCGACTGGGTTTGTTTACTCGAAATTTGCATTTAAATTGTGGGAATATTTTCACTTGGCCGTTGTTTCTCCTCGTATTTGCATGCTAATTCGAATTGGACCAGCACCCCCAATAAATATGGCCTGTTTGCAGGGGAAGTACTCTCTGCTACTGGCCAGGTCGCACGTGTCCGTCTGTTTCAGGAATGTCCGAATGGCATCCAAATCCGAATCCGTATTCGAGTTAAGCAGACTTTCTGGGCGATTTGGTCCGACATCACGCACCGATCTGGTGGATATATACGTGTATATATAGCTATCTGGCTATATTCATCTATATATATATTAGAGACGTCACCCAATGTCAACGTCAGCATTGAAGAGTCTGTATTTTTACCACAGACTCATAGACTGTTGGCTCTGATCTGCCCCATTCCAGACCGAACAGGTCTGCTCCACCTTCCCGATTCCAATTCTTTTCTATCTGATCATCAGCTCTTTTTCGGCACTTTGACCTCACATTGGCACCACAAGGACGGACGGACGGGCGGATTTCCGATTCGGATACGTCTATAAATATGTTGTATAAATCAACCATCCACGAAGCTGAAGTGCTGCGTCACTGAGGCACATCATTTTCCCATGCAAGAGATTCAAATATAGACCCTTAAGACGGCACTTGTTGCTGACGGAAATAGCTCTCGGCAACAGTTTAGATTGAAAACGCATAGTTCTAGAGACGAACCGGTATAACCAGTTGCAACGGGTATCGGGAACTTTACCCGCTTGGGCTAAAGGAAAATTTTGCAATACATTTCATTTGGGACATCTTTCGAATGGCTTGTCAATAGGAAATACAGCAACGCAGACAGGGCACATTTTCTGTGCGTAAGTAATGGAGAAAATTAAAACAGGCGAAAAAAAGAAAACATAAACAAAACGAAGTATATAAGTACTAAAAACGATCGAAATAACGAAAGACTCACCCACTGGGTGTCCGAAATAAACAAGATTGAATCAGTTTTTCCATTTTCATTTTTGGCAAAACAAATTTTCCTTGCCTTCCGTCTCGTTCTGCCCAATCTATTGCGCACTCTTTCGCACGACAGACTTTCGCTTTCTGGGGGCCACATGAAAATCAACGATCCGCGATTCACGTGTTGCGTATTGTTTATATTTTGGCTGTTGGGTAAAATTGGGTGAAACGTGTCGATCGTGTGGATCTCTCGATCCGATCGCATGTGCACATCCGGATGCTTAGATAAGGACGCCCTGATGATGACGATCTCAATCTATGAGTTTCAGAGTCAGATTATTGCGCAACAAAAAACCACCGAAAAACGTAACAAAAGTCGACGACACCAAAAACCAGCGATAACTATTTGAATGGAAGCAATATCGAAGCTCAATCGGCAAGATAACGATAAAACCGATAACAAGGACTTGGAAAAGGCGACGATAACGAGATTTCAGCATTGCCACGCCCACCGCTACCACGAAGAGGTAAGTTCATAGTCATGGGTATTCAAATATTGTAGGCCTAAAAGTCAATGCAATTACCATTAGCAATAAATTGCGTATACGCCCAGTGGCACAGAGTGCATTTCTGCATTTTCACCATCGATTTCCCGATTTTCCACCACTTGCACACACCCAATTGGCCATTCAATCGCTGCTGATTGCACTTGATTTGCATTTTTCACATGAATACTTGAAAACATGAATATTTGTTTGCAGTGGCGGCAATCAAACAAGTTAAGTCACCATCAGCGGCGCATTTCTTATGACAGATCGCTATAACACAAAATAAAATGCAATCGCAGGGAAATTACAATTTAATCAAAATATTTGCTCACAGATAAGACAAGAGAAACGTGTCGGCATTTTTAAGGGGTTCTTACTATGGGATTGGGGATGGTTGAGAAAGCAGAAAGGTCAGACAGTTCTGGCGCCACGTTCTTAAATACACACTTGTATCACCAAATAAATTACGAGGAAGTGTTCATAACTCGGTTGGTTGAAGATGGTATATCTTTAGCTAAAACGTTGAGACTAGATGTATCTAAAAATCGATGTATGAACCATGAACCTGAAAAACGCGACCATTTTTTCAAAAACCGAAATTTTTGCGAGTCACTGTATTTTTGGCTGGGCAAACATTTCCTTCGAGGCGTGCTTTAAAAATAAAGCGCATATAGATGGATCGCTCTCCGACATAATTATTTATTTATTTGTTTGTTTATTTTCTGCCTTGCCCTCGCGCGTTTATTCGATTTTGGGGGGCGGCGATGCGGCTCAAACCGATTCGAATTGGTTTGGGTCAGCGCAAAGTTCTTCGATATAGCATCCGATTCCGATTCAGATTCGCATGCAGATACAGTCTGTGCTGGCAGTGCAGGGAATTAATTCTTTTCTACGGGCGGCGAATGCGACTGCTTTAATTGTGCAATTAGCTGCATAATTGCAATGCTCTGAATGATCACGTATTCAAGGAGGTACTTAAAAGGGGTGTATTCGTATTGAAATCGCATGGCTATTCAGCCCGTGGCCACAAACCAATGAAAATAAAACACATTCATTACCATTTAATTATTAAATATGATTTATTCATATTAATATGTAGTCAAAAACTCCGTGTTAGCTTTAATTTACCTACCCCACTTTAGATCTAAATAAATATGTTAAATGTTGATTCAAGCGTGATAATTTATTTGGAACAGCATGCGAAAATTGAGTAGTCAATAATGTTTTTTCTTCCTGTGCACTTAGCAAACAAATAACAAATAACGAGACAGGGAAATCTCATAAAAACCTGCCACGTAAGCATTTTCAGTCAGTTCGGGGTCACCAATCTGACACTTTCTCTAGCACCGTCGTCGATCTCTCCTTTCCCCCACTCAATTTTTTTTTTTATTTTTGCCCACCTTATTGCCAGTATTTAGCAAACAAATAGTACATGCAAGCGGAAAGACATATAAATACATTATTATTATTATTTTTATTTTTTTGCCTGCTCGGGGTCACCAGCATGCAAATAACTCTAGATGTGCAAGTGCATGTGCAATATATGTGCAAGTGTACATTCCACTCTATGTGTTTTTGCGCCGAAAGTCGCCCAGTCGCCCAGTTGAGTTGAGGGCCTCGTTCGTTTGTTCAACTCTTTATGGCCCTTTGGTTGGCTCGTGTAGCGCCGTTGTTGATCCGGTAGCTATATCAAGTAGTTGTAGCTATATAGTATCTCGATTACATTAGCAGCAAAAGGCCCTAATCAAGATAAACATTTTAAATCAAATTACCCGCGCCGACAGTTTTAGACATCATAAAAATCCAAACAAAAGCCACCGTAGAGAACCCATCCAAACAAAGCAAAACAAGTGCTTTTGGGCATTTTGCGATATATGTATGTATATATTTTGCAAAAAGGCGGCGAACAAAGAGCCAGGCGACATGTGGCATCAACTAATTGTTGTCATATCCATTGTTGTACCTGCTCGGGCGCCACAAACCAGTTTGCAAATGGAATTAAGTGAAAATCAAAAGGGAATTTCAATGGAAAAGCACTCAAGCAGACAGTTAGTTCCTCAATGCTCGAGATCGTCTTCCAATTGATGCAATGAAGGCTTGCGAACTAGTAGCAATCAGTTACCAGGTGGCAGATTCAGTTTCAATTCCAAAAATCTGTAAATAAATTGCAAAAGAGTGTAATTATGCACTTGTAGCTATAGAATTTGAAACGAATTTATTCTCCAATATAAAAGCAACAAGAATTTATTCTTCATACAGCTACTGCTCGTAGTATCCCAATAATGAAATTATTGATGCAGGCAATAATATTTATTCAACCATAAATTAAGGAAATGCGAAGCAATAATAAAAGATTAAGTTTAAACTAACATTCGTTGTTTACGATTTATTGATAATAAAGAAATGTTTATATCAGCAAATGCAGCATGAAATTGATTTTCGTTATTTTTATCATTTCCGAAAGCAATTAATTTTAAATTTGAGAATGCATTAATGATTAATAAACAATGCGGTTTTGTTTAAAATCAATTATTAGTTGGTATATATGGTATATTGAAATGAAATGATTGAAGAAATTATCGGTGAAACTGAATCACTTATTCATCTCGACCCAATAATGATGCTTCATTGGAATCGCTTCCGAAATGATCTGCGGAACTGAAGAACTCATCGCGTTTCAGATGACGTATCTGCTTAAAAGGTTCATCGTGTTGATTGGCATCGGTTCTAACCGGTTCGCACTGGAGACTGCAGACTGGAGACTGTAGACTGTAGACTGAAGAATGCAGAATGTGCCTCACGTTCTTCAGTTGTTTTCCTCTACATCGATGTCGTTGAAATTGGGCATTGAATTGATTTCTGCTTAAGCCACATGGTTAGTCATGCTCCTCTCGCTCTCTCATTCTTGCTTTGGCCCATTGGAAACGGAGTCCTCTGTCCCCCCCCTTTTTCCCTGTATATAAAACCGATCTTTTTTTTTTGTTCCCCTTGCCTTAATTGATATTGAGCATGCAATGATTAATCAATCCCGAGCTGCGAGCTGAGCGCGTTCATTCGACAGTAGGAGCTCCTCAGATGGGGAAATGTTGTGAGTGGTGAGTGGGGGAGAGGGTGATGCTACGAGGGGAAGAGCAGAACAGATGGACCATAGACACTGCGTAGCCAAAAAGTGATTTGGCACTTTAAATGCACGTGACCCAAGGAATTCACTGTGCGTCAGTGGCAAAGTTTATAAACAAGAGTATTAGTATTAGAAAAGCCCCCTTTAAGCCAATTATAATGGTGATGTTTTGAACGTTATAATGTTGCGGCTCAGCGAAATGACAGATCGTAAAGCTAAAGATAGGCCATTGAGGTGGAAGCGATAAGCTGGATCTTAACCCTGAACATCACTGGGGTAGAATCCACAGAGCCGCAATCATGTACGAAATCAATTGAAAGCCCCCCCCCATCAAATACACCTATTTACTGAGCTCCAAAAGCAATCAAGAATTCGCCTATGATCTTGAATCTATTTATGTGCGGAGGGTTCAAGGCGAGGTCAGTGCAGTGCATACCCCTAAAATGACCGAGGTTCTATGTTCTCGGCTCTGTTGTTAATTGATGGGAAAGAGAGTTTTTTTTTCTTCTTTTTGCCAATGAAAATACAAATAAGGAAGTGGTATATCAACAATGAATTTGGGTCTTGAAGTGAGTTATCAAATTGAATTGTTGTTTAGATAATATGTACATACTTTCTGCATACTTTTGAGCTAAGCCCCCAGAGAACCCATATCAAGGGGATGGCGCAGAAGTGGCAGAGTAGGCAGATTTATGCCTGGCAAACGGTCCGCCGATAAGCGGAGTATCTCCGTGTGGGTGGCCCATAAATCCCCAGTGGCAGCAGTCACAAAAAAAACATCAACAACTTTAAGCCGCAGCCTCATAAAGTCTACACAAATTTCCACTGACGTCAGTCCCACATGAGGAGCAGTGTACATAGCGATCAAGATCAGAAGACTAGGAGCGGATCGGGATGAGGGAGGGAGGGAGGGAGGGAGGGAGGGAGGGATGGATGGATGGATGGATGGATGGATGGATGGATGGATGGTTGGTTGCTTGGTTTGGGAGTTGACTTTGATGGCGTTTGGAGACGAGCCAACAAGGAATGGGCCTTGGCAGTCAAAGAACACACGTTGGGTTGTCCAAAAAGTACAAAAATACGGAGAAGGGAAAACAATATCAGATGGCCAGGTCACGAGGGCTGGCTGGTTGACACGGACGGACGGACGGACGGACGGACGGACGGACGGACGGACGGACGGACAAACAAGCGACTGGAAGTGATGACAAGCGGACAAACACCACTGAACTTGGACGCATGGCTGGCGGCTGGGCCAATATTTGTTTGGGATCCGCTTCGAGTTGCGAAAGATGAGTGACGAAAAGTAAAGCGACTTATTTTTAGCCGATCTACATTTCATTCGGCGGCACCCAGCCACCGAATTTACAAATAATGCTGGATTACAGGCCAAACACCTTGAAATTTTACCCTGCATTTCATATGATACCATTCGTACCATTTCATACTTTCCCCACTTAACCAATAATCTTAAACTAATCATAACTTAATCCTAAATCCTCGAAACCACTTAACAATTAAGTACTAAGAATGCTTAATCCTAGTTTGCATCCGAAATAAACTTAAAACTAAAGTATATTCTTTGAATGGCTTAACCTATCCCAAAAATTGGCACCCAACTTAATTATAATGTCCATCATAATATCTAAATATGTAGCGAGCTTATATCTATAAATAAATATAAAGCCTAGATATAGGTTCACTTAAAAATAAATATATATAAAATATATATATATATAATAAATACATATTATAAATAAGAAAATAAAATAAAATCTCCTAAATGAGGAGCCTACCTGGTCAGGTCCATGATGCACTGCATCCGGAACGAAGATGGGATGCCCCCATGGCTTCTGGAACCAGCTTGACACACACCGACACACACCGACATACACACCGCCCCACACCGACACACATACTATTACTATTACTACCACGTCATAATTTCCTTTCGACTGATTTATGAGGTGTCAGAGCCCCTATCCCATGATGATTGAGCCAGAATTGGTTGGGAATTGTAAGTATTGATGGGCGAAATTAATTTTACATTTCAATTACATGTACATTTACATTTTACAATTATGTAAATTACATTGTAACAATCTATATCTCTTGATATGTTTAATGTTTTTTGTTGAATGTTGTACATTACCTGTCTTTCAATGTTGCATATTCAATGTTGCATATTCAATGTTGCATATTTAATGTTGCAAATTCAATGTTGCATATTCAATGTTGCATATTCAATGTTGCATATTCAATGTTGCATATTTAATGTTGCAAATTCAATGTTGCATATTCAATGTTGCATATTCAATGTTGCATATTCAATGTTGCATGTTCAATGTTGCATATTCAATGTTGCAAATTCAATGTTGCAAATTCAATGTTGCATATTCAATGTTGCAAATTCAATGTTGGATTTCAATGTTGCAAATTCAATGTTGCATATTCAATGTTGCATGTTGAATGTTGCATATTCAATGTTGCATGTTGAATGTTGCAAATTCAATGTTGCATGTTGAATATTGCATGTTGAATGTTACATGTTACATATGTATATACATGTATGTATATTGTTTGTTGCAAATAGCAACTAAATGTTGATTGTTCCTTATTGAATGTTTGTTGTTGATTGATAGTTATTGAATGTAGATAATTAATACTGAAATAATTGTTAAGCATCGAATTTTGCATTTGTTTTTCATATATTAATATTTATCATCATAATGCGACGTAAACATTTCCTTGGAAATACAAGTTCTTTGCCAATTAAGGCCAAAGTTTATACGATATGGAAAGCTGTCTAGCATAATTTTTGGTTTCGATTCTGTTTCATGGCTGTTGGCTGCGGAAAAAACCTTTGCACACACAAAAAGATCACTTTTTTTTATGGAACTGAACAAAAAATTACGTAGATCTTTTGCCGCAGCCAGGGAATTGGCGGTCCTATGGCGTGTGAGTGAGGGGGGGGGGGGGTTTGGAATACAAGCACGCAAATAATTCCGACACATTCGAGGCGACAAAAAACGCGAGAGGCACCGAGTTCGCACGCACATATTTCATATTCGTAGATCTATTTCTGTATCGCCTGGATATTGTTGACGCGCGATTTTTTTGGGACCCTGCAGCGAATTCAATTCGAATATTCGATTGGTTTCGGCCAGGATTTTAGCCATCATTTTGCGATTGAACTTGACCTTTGCAAAGGCCAACGGTGCCCTTAGCTGGTGCAGACCGATCGCTGAACTGGTTCACACCCGTTTCCAAATCGACTGCATGTCCAGTTGCCAAATGACTAAGCGATTCGTAACGAAAATCATTTTAACCGATTCATAAGCGATTTACTGCTGCGGTTAAAAAAATCACTCTTCAATATGCATACATAGTTTGTTATTATTAAATGTCCTACGTGAGGTCGTCTCATAACTTACCAGCCATATGTACATACATATGTGATAAGTGTTTATGGCCCAATTAATATTGATGCGTCATAGTGCTAACCCGCTTTTAACCGATTCGCGCCCGATTCGCTCACGAAGGACCCTCGCCAATAGTGTAGACTTTGCATTGGTATTGACGAATTACAGGCTTTTACGATGAAGGAAGAGCATTGCATTTGCAGCGAGCCATAAAGATTGCAGGTCTTATTTTCGTACACACACATTGTTGCGATTACGAGTATAGCCAGTCCGGTAGATAAGAGCGCCTGAGAGCCAACTGATAAGCATCGGAGGGCGACATCTCTGATGCTGCCCCAACTCGTTTTGTTGTTGTTGTCTCCGATCCGCTGGCGATAACGTCAAGAGTAACAAAAACTAAAAAAAATAGCAAGGCAAAACGCAAAAAAGAGGAAAAATGAGGAAAAATATGAAATAAGAACAGCAATGGCAATAGCAACCGTAGCAGCTGAGTGTACACAAGCTAAGAACCGAGCCGAGTGCCCCGAGAGTGGCAGGCGCACACACAGATTGTGCGATCGCGAATGAGCGAAGAAGAGTCAGCATCCCGAGAACGATGCCGGAAAGGGGGCGTCTGGGTTTCGGGGTGGGCGGATTTCTGTACGGTCTGTTATGGGGCTGTGGCACTCTGGGTTGGCGCTTATAAAAACGCCGGCCCAACGATACTTGGAACGCATTGTCCAATCGCTCTTGGAGCCGCGTGGAGCTCCTCCAACCAGTGATCGTGATCTATATAGCCCGGATTCTTCAATTCGTCTACTAACCGCCGTGCATCGGATCTCTTTTCGAAACCACACACACACACACAGCAATTAGTCGACATCGTCGACAAGGACAGCAGTAGTAGGTGCGTATCCCTCAGATAATTTAGTAACTCCCCCCGCCCCCCGCCCACCGCCTCCTGCCCAAGGATAAATTACAATGGGCAAATTGTGATGATTCAGTCGACGCGGCGCGCAAGTCTTCCTGTTGCTCGTAAATAAGTTTCAGATTCAGGATGATACAAAACAAATTATTTTCCGCCGCCCAGGGGCATCATTCCACATTCTTTATGCCAATCTTTTTGTTTTCTTTGATTTTTTTTTTTTTGTAATTTTTTTTGTCTCTGGAAATACGGTGTAACAGCTGAAAATAACAAATACGCATAAATTAATTATGCAAACTTAATTGTCGCGCGCCCGCGAAACTCGCTAACTCGAAAAGGGGTAAAAATACAATTGGAATAAGCGCAATATTAACATTTAATTCGATGCCAAAGTGATTGCAGCAGATTGAAAAAAAAAAACGGAAGGCGGGCGCAAAAACACCTGTGCCCGATTAATGCAAATATTCATAATATCCTCGAAATTGCAAGACTTTCAAATCTCAGGCCCCCTTATGAATATGAAATTATGGAACTTTTTGTGGCAAAATTCTTTAGAGGATCTCAGTTTTAGTCTCTGCCCCCCAAAAAATATGTACATATGTACGTACTTGATCTAAATCTTTGAGTTCCTTCAAAAAGGATATATATAAGGCTGTTTTTCTGAAGCCCAGAGTTTGGAACTGCTGACTCAAAGCCATGATGAAATACACTTACGCCAAGAGGTGTCCTCTGAATCATTCGAATCGGGAATAGCTTAACCGCTTGTTGCTAGGCCGCCTGATCGGCTCCAGAGAGGGCCCACTGTAGCTCATAGTCACACTCTTCTCTTTCGTGGGCAAAAACAACAATTATTAGTCATGTTTGTTTTGAATTGCCTGGTGAAGAGCGATCCGATCCGATTTTGTTGTCTATTGAACACCCAATTCGGAATTTCTCGCAATGCCGATTCGAATTTGTTATATTTACGCTCTCTGGGCGGCGACTTTTGTTTTTATTTCCCACATTCGCACATCATCTTCAATTGAAAGTGGTCAATTAATTGAAATGTTTGTGCAGCGATCGCAAGAAGCGCACAAATGCTGCTACGTTCAATTGAAGATGCGGATCGGAAAGATGTCGAAAGATACTCGACTCGGTGGGGGAAATAAAAAACCGATTCGAACGAGTTTCGAGCACAGCGCACGCAGTTTGATTAACATTCAGCAACAACAGCCAGTCCAGTGTATGTACATACATACATATATGAACAGATAAATGTGCATATAGAATATACTTGTGGGCACCCTCTATATGTAGGAAATGAAATATATGTATGTATGTATGTATAGGCCCATCTGTGTTCGTTGGCACTGGTTGGTTATTGTTTGTAGATTAAACTCAGACATGGCCACATATGTACGCCCCAAAATTGAACTTAGCGAAGGCAGCAACCATTTGACCTTTAGTCTGGATATCAATCATGGGCCTCTTAACGTTACGATTCTATGCCTATACATTCAATTTTAATGGGTATTATTACGATCGTAATTAAGCTGTCCCTCGTCTAGCATAATTTTCAATTGGCCGTGTTCGTTTCGTGACAACAATGTCTAATTAAATTAATTGTGGGCGGCTTAAACAAACGGCTAGTTAGCAAATATTAAGCGAAAACGAGAACCGAACAAAGAACACGTACCGCAACCCAATGACATCCAATCTTTTGTGTGGCTCTTCTGTGGGTCAGAGGTGCGATAATTTGCCAAACGAAGCTAGAAACCAGAAATTAGCGTCAAGTTACGACTACGTCCGTACTAATCGCCCATTATGCAAGGCCCCCAATCTGCACTTGACTCTGGTGAGAGTCACGTCGTCTTCGTGGAAGCTAACAATCTTGGATTTCAAAGCGTTTACGCTTGTTCGCGATCTTTCGGCGCGCATAAACATCCCGAAAACAGATGACTAACTCCCACCAAAGTGTGGCTAACAATTAAGCAATTAGACAACGTTGATCGACTTTATGGCAGATATTCGTTTTTCGCATGATACAATGCGAAATGAGCTCCTCTAATTGCATCACTTTCAAAACCCTATTAAATCGCGGCTCAGTTCGATTATATTCCCTCTCAATATTGATTTTGAAAATACCGATACTTGGTTTCAATTTTTTGTAAGTCACATGGCCAGCTTACACGATCATTGCTCGCTGTGATCGAGTATCAGTATCAGTATCAGTAATCGCCGTGACAACAATACGTATAATCCATATATGTATGTGTGTTCAAACTCACGCGCTATATGTAACAATATGAACAATAATGATAATGCCGCTATTAAGTCTCAAGTATAATTCTTTTGATCACTTAAGCCGATGCCTGCTGCCGTTAATTGTTCGCAAAAAGGGATTCGAAATTGAATTTTCGAATTCTCGTCGGGTTTGTCACCCGATCGGCCAGTTACGTTTAAGTTCAGTTATCGTTATGCGATTATCATTATATTTGTGCTTGAAACTTGACTCACCTGAACTGTTTTCTTTTTTTTCTTTTTTTTTTTTGGGAGGGGGATCAAGGTAGATCACGTGCCACTTACGATTTGAGGATTTCTTATAAGCATCGTAAAAATAATCTCTGCACCTTATAGTTCATTTTGGAGAGTAAGTTAAAAATTCTGTCATTTTCGGGGTCACAAACTTGTCTTGTGGGACATTTTAGTAATTTTGGCTATGATCCAAATAAGTAATTAGTTTCCTTGTTTATAGATACATATGGTTCATTTCTAAATTCACCATAGTGCAATATTTGGGAAATGCTTAATTAAAATAACTTTTGATCTCTGAAGGAATTCAATCGTATCGAGGTCAATCGAGGCTGATCATTTCTTGTTTTGATTTGCTCTCTTCGGCGTTATCATTTAATTGATTTGCAATTGCTGGCCGCACTTGGTCGATGATCACAATTTGAATTTCAATTAGCGAGCGCGCGCGCGTTCACAGCGGAACGCTGGGAATGGAGCGGCCAGGCAGTGAAAACGGTAAAAAGGGGGAGGGGGGCGGTGGGCGGGTGATAAGCCGCGTTCCACTGTCGCCCGTTCCGCGGATGCGATTTCTGTGTATTTAAGCGGCCGTCGAACGCCGCTCAGATACTTTCCACCGCTTGAAGTGCACGAACGTTGATCGAAATACCGCTCACAGTACCGCCGACGTACCGCTTAACCGCTCGCAAAATCGCATTTACCAAAGATTCGCAGAGAATAGCAACAAGAAGTACATCATTACTTGTATTTTTTTATATTTTTTTCTTTGCCTTAATTGTATCGATTTCGATGCCCTTTGCCATTCGCCCACTGTGTGCCAGCCAACGGTTTTAATGTTTTCGCCAGTTTGCAAGAATTGCCAAGCCTCGTTGAGAACTCCGCGCAATACGAACGCCAAGATCCACTATAAGCAAAAACACAAACAGTCCACTTTCAGCTGACGAGCAATTTTCTAAAATTTAATTCACAAACAATACGAAGTATAAATAAACAAACACCAAACAAGTGCAAAATAAAACAGAAGTACAGAGATATACAGGGCGTAGCCGTGCAGTAAAAACAAATATTTAACGGTGCAAAACAAACATATTTTATTCGAATAAAAAGAATACAACCAGCCAATTGCCAAACAAACAATAAGACCCGAAAAAACAGCGGTGCAAATCAACCCAAAAGATCTCCTGGCCAATAACGAGTACAATTCAAAAAATAAGAAATAACAGCCAACAGGTAATGGAATGCCAATCATGAAAAGCAAAGTTCGCGCAAAATTAGCAGACTTACCAATTAGCAAACCCAATATTCTAAACGGAAAAATGTTCAGAAATAGCAGTGGAAAATAAAGCGGGAATTATATAATTTAAGTTATGAATACGCATTAGTGAAAGAATGAACCTGAGTATTTGGAGCAGACATCATTGTTATATTAAAGACTTAGTAAACAACTTAACTTAAGAGTCTCGTTTTGCTCACAGTTACGTTTTAAAAACAATCCAAGCAATTTATCTGAGTCATTTTTGCATTTTTTGCACTGGCTCGGTAATCGATTGAGTGGTTCAATTCTCACAAATGTTTTGTTGAAAATCTGTAGTTTTGCGGGTTCATTCAGACTTCGTACCCCGCCATTTCCCACATCATCTGGCTGAAGTGCCCCAAAGTCTACAGCCGGGTCTCCGTTTTATGTGCTAATTAATTTCAGATATGCAAAGGCGCAAAAAACAAAAACAAAAACAAAACAAAAAAAAAAAGCTACGTGCACCATAAACGGACCACCCAATCCCCCATTTCCCTGGGCATCCGACACATGCAGCGGATGACATTGGGGCATCGAGTATAAATAAAACTAGGGACCATTTCAAGTCCGGGGTATTCCATTCACACGCAGTTTTTCCAGTTGCGCTGCTTTAATTGCGCTTGAAAAAGACAATCATTCTAATGCGACTTGTTAAACAGCAAAACTGGAAGCGAGTGCGTTTTTATGGCGCTACGTATATACATATTATATGTACATATTATATGTGCATAGCATATCAGAGTTATTACACCTGTACAGTCTTACTCCAATGGATAGAATGTTTTTCGAGTCGTATTAGAGCCAATAATCATGGTTCAACTCAAAAGTTTATGGGAGCAAACTTAACGAGTGAACTAAGCGGTTGAAAACTGCATTTAATATGCTTACAAATATATTGCGCGTATTTCCTAAATGACTGACCTACTAGGTCTCCAGAGCGGTGAGACTGTACTTTTGATGGGGGGGGAAATGAATTGGGAATGGGAATGGGAATAAGATCGGGAATAGATCTGGGAATGGCACGAAGGCCAGGTGAAGGGCCATGTGGCACTGGCTTGCGGAAGCGTAGGCGTTTAATTATCGTCCAGGGCATAAATCAGCATATATTCATAATAAAACATGGCTAATTGCTGGCGATTATCGTTGGGCAAGCGATTGAGAGTGCGGAACGGAACGCAGTGGCAATGAAACACAGCAAAGCACCCAGCCACCCACAAGTGACGAATGCTGACAGCTACACAACGCAAAAGGGCCTGATTGTGGTTTCATATCAATGAGCAAGTGATCCTGCCAATATGTTATCTCAAAACGTGTAAAGATTTCATCGCTCTCTTGAGAGTGAGAAAAAGATAGTATTATTATGACTTGCCTTCACCAGCATTTCTCGCAGTGCATTCGCCGTTGCGCTTTTGGTTCCTGTTCTCCTTCATTGCACATGCGTACGGCCGGTTCAGTTTCAGGTTCAATGCGATTGCGATTGCAACACGAATCATTCGTTACTGATGTACATTTGTAATTGTTGTTGCTTCTGCCTAATGAATAAAGTGAAAGATTGGCGCGATAAATTGTGAATTGAATTCAATATTCGCAAATTTCTTAATTAGTCAGCTGTTCGAGCGGAAGAAGCTTATGCTCGCTTTGATTTACGTTTATGTTTAATGGAGTGCCCCACCAAACAATTAGGTCTATGCTCGAAAATCGGCACTGATGCGTGGGCAAAACAATTATAATTAGTATAAAGTTAATTTCAAAAATACCCCTAAATATGTGGTGGCTAAATATTGTTATAGCTATATTTTTAAAAACCCAACCCAGCTTGACCAGTAGTAGTGACATTCAAATACGCAACGAAGACAGCTATCCAATTATTTATTAATAAAATTGTCGACCCAAATGGGGGTTTTTTCACGCCTTCGGCACTTACGGTTAATTTCAGTGCCCGCGACTATTTCGGGCATAATTTTTTATTAATCAATTACGATGTCGCTTGGGCGCGACGAACAGATCGTTCATTCATTCTGCTCAATTGCCGCCCAATTGCGTTAAATTAACCCACTTTTCTCCCCCATGTCGAAACAATCGATCGATAGAACGATCGATCTGTGGTTAGCAAATCGATAACACTCGCCATCTCCTTCCTTCTCTCATTGCAGACCGCTAAGCGAGGCAGACACAACTGTACCCATCTAAGCAGAGCTTAGAGCAAAAAGCCAACAAAAAACCCCGACAAGTAAACCCAATTTCCTTTTTGCTACGCGCACAAGAAGCCAACAAAACCCTGAACTATAGAATGGTAGAAGGTGATTCCGCAAAGGGCAAAAGCGAATGTAAGTAATATAGATTTAACTCACAATTCTTTACGCTATCCATTCGAATAATGGATATTTGATAATACCATAAGCAATTTGACCCCATGTTTAACCACCTACTTGCAGTCTATAATGTAGAAGCTGGACTACAACCGAACTACAACCAGAGCGCAGCAAGCAACCAAGCAAGCAACCATCCCACTGGCCAGGCCAACGCACCAGCCACCGGAAACGCGACTTCGCACATCGACAACCGAGCGATCATCCAGCCGTACTCCTTGGGCACCGGACCCAAGCAGCCGGAGTATCAATTTGCGGCGGACAATCGCGGCTACGAGCCGGACAGCCATGCCAATGGCAAGCAGCAGGACGTAGAGCGGGACGCCCCCGATGGGGGTCACGGGGGTCACGGGCCGCCCGGCAAGGGGGGCAAGGGTGGTAAGGGACGCAAGAAGTCCGTACCCTTGCCGGAACCCACTGCCCCAATAGTCGCCAATTTCGAGAGGGCCATCGAATTGTGCGGCTATGGCAAGTTCCATTATATACTGCTGGCCATCTGCGGATTGGTCAGCACGTCCGAGGAAATGGATGTCATATCCATGTCCTTCATTCTGCCATCGGCGGAGTGTGACCTGGATTTGAATACGGAGACCAAGGGCTGGCTGAACTCGATCATCTTCATCGGCATGATGGTGGGCGCTTACTTCTGGGGCAGCATCGCCGATAGCTTTGGCCGCAAGAAGGTCCTCATCGTCATCTCGTTCATGAACGCCTTCTGCATCGTTGCGTCGTCCTTCTCGCAGACATACTCGTTCTTCATGCTGTTCCGCTTCCTCAATGGTGCAGCGTAAGTATCTGACATTCAACTAAAATTAAGCCATAACAATAGGCAATCGATGTGGTGATACCACCGCTCCATGCAGCCATGTATCATCATCGATCGCTGATCGATCTGTGGATCGAGTGACACACGGGCCCGGACCCGGGGGCAAGGTGTTAATTCAATTACTTCTATTATGAATAACAACAAAATATTTGAGTCAAAATATCGTGACTGTTTATGCTAATTAAAGACTCGAATCCCGCCAGTCCGATCGAAATGCCCAAAAAAAAAAAAAATGTAACGAACAACCAAATGCCTATCGAATTTGCCGCTAGTAAATGAAAAATCTCAGCTCAGGCCTTGGCCCCCTGGCTTTTGGGTTACATTGACGCTTAGTCACCGGTTTACCCCAATGCTCACCCATATTTAACAATATATTTTGTATTTTTTGCCGATCGTTTGCTAATTACCGCACCGAACTGACAACAATTATTTCGCAATATTTTCATTTTCGAGTGCTAAATGATACTACAATTTTGGTTCACCATTTTCCATAGAATTCGAAAAAAAAAAATTGTCGTATATTTGATGTCCTTTTGTAGAGTTTAGTAAACGTGGCGTATATGTAATATACGATTTGGCAAATTGCGTATACTCACTGTGTCAATCTGCGATTATAACATTATTTATTTTTATCCCATTTTCTTGCAGTTTGGGCGGCAGTGGTCCTGTGATCTGGTCGTACTTCGCCGAATTCCAGCCCAAGGCGAAGCGCGGCTCCATGCTGAGCTTCATGGCCGCCTTCTGGACGTTTGGCAATCTGTTCGTGGCCAGCTTGGCCTGGCTGATCATCCCGCGAACGATTGGCTTCACCACGCCGTACTTCACATACAACTCGTGGCGTATCTTTCTGCTGGTCTGCTCACTGCCCTCGTTCCTCGTGGGATTCCTTCTCTTCTATCTGCCCGAATCGCCCAAGTTTCTGCTGACGCGCGGCAAGAAGGATCGCGCTCTGGCCATTTTCCGTGGCATTTTCGTAACGAACACGAAACGCCGTCCGGACGAGTACATGGTCTACGACCTGGAAGTGGACGAGAAGCTGCTGGAGAGCAATGGCAATGTGAAGAACAAATATAGCCGCATGATCAGCGGAATGGTTGACCACAGTCGCGCCCTGTTCAAGTCGCCCATACTGCGTTTCACTATCGTTTCGATTACGATCAACTTTACATTCCACATTGGCTACTATGGCCTGTTGATGTGGTTCCCGGAGCTCTTCAATCGCTTCGAGGAGTACGAGAAGGCATTCCCAGATCAGTCGGCCGGCGTTTGTGCTGTCACAGACTATGTGGTCAACCTGGCCAAGGAGCAAAGCAACAATGGTACCTGCTCATCGGATATACCGCAATCGGTGTTCATGGAATCGCTGATATCACTAGCCTCAGCGCTGCCGGCCAATCTGCTGGCCATTCTGGGCATGGACATGCTGGGCAGGAAGTTCTTCCTAATCGCCGGTACCATGACCGCCGGCATCTGCTCGGCGTTGATGTACTTTGTGCGCAGCTCCGTTCAGAACCTGGTCGTATCGGCCATTTTCAGTGGTGCCATTTCGGCGGCCAATGCAGCGCTCGACTGCCTCATCACCGAAGTATTCCCCACCAAGCTGAGAGCCACCGGCGTGGCCATTTCAATGGTGGCCGCTCGCTTGGGCGGCATCATTGGCAACATCGTGATTGCCCAGCTGCTGGACAACTACTGTCCATCGCCCACGTTCATCGTGTCGGGTCTGCTCATCGGCGGCGGTCTCATGTGCCTCCTGTTGCCCAATACGACGCGCAAGGAACTCAATTAAGCAGCTAATCAATTCCCAACGATAGCCAACCAGCCAAAAAAAAAACACCCCATAGAATCTTCTGCTTTAACTGCTAGTCTGCAAGGTCTTGTTTCGAGTCATGATACTATGGTTTATAATGGATCATAGATATTAACTTCAGGTCAAGACCTTTTTGGGCTAGATAAGTTCCCCTTTGAACAATCAACAATAGTTAACACACCGCCCAAAAAACCACCCGCGACCCACAAGTAATTTCCATTTGCCCCATTCCGCCAGAGGATCGGGCATTATCTGTGTATATATGGTATGTGTGTGCTACAATACACGATTATTTGTATCGTCAGTAATTATTTAACGATAGCGATAACGATTTTCATTGTGTGTCTAATTTTAAACGACCCTTTACCCCCTTTACTCCCCCTTTCCCTACCCACTACAAATATCTATCAATCTATTGGAATTTAAATGAACCAACAAAATGAAATCAGAAATGGGCGAAAGAAAAGTCACAACGAGAACAAACCTTATCACAAGGAAAATAAGAAAATTTGGAAACTAATACATACAACCATTTTGGAATGCGGATTGGCATTCTTTCGCCCAATTATGATAAGCAAAGAAAACCCCAAGCCAGCGAGAAGATATAGCAGGTAGGATCGATAGCAATCGATGTATATGTATTGTATTGTACGATATGTAGAGAATAATATATATATATTTGGCAAGCGCCGGCGCCGGCTGAAGCAGCAGCAGAGGGACTGAGTAACGGTAACGGTAAAGATAAGGGGCTAAGCGCCGGATAATCAAATGGAATCAAAGATACTATCGCACCGTTCTCGTTCCGCTGCTGTCCGTTATTGTTGTTATTATTGCTATTATTATTAATGCATTCAATGTAAAACACATACGTATATAACTTTATCTATATATTAAACATACATACTATATCAAAAAGATATTTTTTTTTTGTTTTTTTTTCGTCATGTAGGACCAAAGCACAGGAAGTGAAAGAATATTTTTAAAATTTAGTTACGTTATAACAAGTTACGCTACATATATACAAAACAAAAACCCTAATAAAAAAGGACAAACCACAAATGAAAACGTTTTTTATTGGCCACTAAGGGGGTATGTATATAATATCTTTGTATCTATAAAAGTAACATAGTAGTTTCTCAAAGATTTCGATGCTAGTCAAGATCAATTTAATCAGTCGCACATCTGCGAATTTTTCGAATGGAATGGAACACGCGACCGGGCTAATGTTTATTTGCTCAATGAATGAGAAATATTGACGAGGTCCAGAATTAGCGTTAATTAAATAAATACATTGCCCAGATAGAAACGCTAACTCACGGATTCCACAAAAAGGTAGCCCATGTGTACATTGTACATACATACATACATATGTACATATGTACATACATATGTACATATATTTGCTTAACTAAACTCAACTGAAGTGGATGTGCACGTCTGCTGCTGGGCTGGGCACTCAAAGAGATTCGCCGACGACGAATGGAAATGGTCAAATAAAATGCCAAAGAATTGGTCCCCCATTTCTGCTCCCCAGGGCAGTAAAATATGGTTTGGTATGGTATAAAATATATGGGATCCGATGAGGATCAACACGTGCAAGTGGGAAAAATCCAATAAAAAAAAGAGACCATAAAAATAGATTAGCCATGCTGATTTGCGTCATTTGAGTGAGATATAAATACGAAAATGTTCCAGTTTCCAAATTGAATTGCCAAAGATAAAGACACGATATTGTTTCGCATAAATTTGCGATGAAATGTGCGAACGTGTGTGTGAAAGAAGGGAATGGAAATGGAATTCTAGACATTTTACTTAGTAGCTATGATAAATGGTTTATATAAATATATCGTATGTCATATCTTGATTAGCAAGTATCCAGCAGAAAAGGCTGTGATAATTAACTTGAGTCCCATGATCGTAAAAGATTTAATCATTCTGCTTGCTAATTGTGCCATAAACAAATTGGAAAGCTTTCGCCCGCTTAAATATGCCATAGAAATGCTGCCTACTTTGGGGAACCACTTTTAAACGCAGCTTTACACTCAGAAAAATATCAACTAAATACCCGCCCCATTGATTTGAAGGCATAACAACATATACTTGAAATATTATTTATTCATTTAAAAATATATAATGTTTGTATTTTTTTTTGTTGTTTTTCGTTTCTTTTCCTTCATATGACATTTTGGAATGATTATTTAATGCATTACATCGGCTTGTCTCTAGGTGTTTGTGTGTGTGTGTGTGGTGTGTGTGTATTTGGGTGTATGCGTGTATGGGTGTTTAGTCAGATTTAATCGCTACATAGGCACGTCAGTTCTATTTGTTGATGCTGCTTGCAATGGATCCTTACTATTATTCGCTTTAAAAAATATATATATATTTTTGTTGTATGTATATTAAATTATATTTCATAGACATCATTCTTTGCTTTTCATACAAAAAAATTGTAATCATTATTGTAAATCTATTTTATAAGCTGCGGCTAATAAATATGATAAAAAAAAACGAAAAAAAAAATATTATTTCATAAATTTAATTTTACATGTGTTTAAATGGTACATATTTGATTATGGGTATTTTTATGTGTAATGAATATAGAAAATACTTTACACAGTACGTGTGTGTGTGTGTTGTTTTGCATGTGTGTTGGTGGAGGGAGGGAATCATTCATTGATTGATTGACAAAAAGCAGTTACAATTTTAAATTGTAAAAAAAAATACTATCCTGCTCGCTCGCTCGCCCTCTCTCAATCTGTAGCTATCTCTTTCGCTCTAACTGCCGACCTTAAAAGCTATACAAAAATAAATCGCAGACAAAATGCAACTTCATCCGCAACAACAAAAAAAAAAAAAATAATAATAAAATAAAATATATATGTTCCTAAAATTGGCTGTAAATAAATACAGTTCCGAGTGCTCGGCTTAGCTTGTCTTCATTTTCAATTCTTTTCGTTTTGTTCTTTTGTGGTTATTCTCTCATTTTTTTTTTTTTACTAACAATTGGCTACGAAGTTTTCAACATTGATCGTTTGTTTGTTGTCTTGTTTCCATAACTATATTACTTAAATTGGGGCTTGGTTGGAGGATGGACTCGGAGTATCTGTCTATATGGAAAACGATCGGGAGAAAGAGAGCGGAAAATTGGAATTTATTGAACTACAAAATTGCACTAAAACACCACTAAAAAAAGAGACATTTAGCATTTTTTTTTTTTTTTTTTTGAGTTTGATTTTTTTGCCTGTTCGCGGCCCAACAAAGTTTTGGTATGTCTTTGGAAATGTATGCATCAAGCTTTTCAACGAAAAACAAATTGTTTTTAAATTTATCTAAGCTAATTTCGAATATTTAATCGAATACTTAAGTCTCGATTCAACGAGATGGGAAGGAACTCAAAACTTTTGAATGGAACGTTTGGTGTTTAGTGGTGTTTAGATGTTTAATATAAAAGTCGATTTTCCCTCTCTTTCTCCCGTCTCTCACTCTCCTATTTTCTGTCTCAGTTACACGATAATGTTAGACATTCATCTTGATTTTTAGGTTTATAGTTTATAATTGCACTTATGTTGCTATGTTGCTAGCTCTCTTAACTTTCAATCTAGCTGCTGTTTGTTCTGCTTCCGTTTGTTTTGTTCTGATTGTTATTTAATCGTTTGATGCATTAATTTAACTAAATTATAGATCAGTACTCAGTAATTGCTTGTGTGTGTGTGTGTGTGTGTGTGTGCGCGCGCGTGCGTGAGTAAAATAAATAAATTAAACATGGTGGAAACCTTTAAATACATTTCTCAGTTGAAAAGCACACACACAAGGATATGCGATCAATAAATATAAATATATATTTAAATTAATCAAATTATCAACTAAATGTGTGTTGTATGTGAGTGTGCGTGTGCGTGGATGGAGGACGAGGAAAAGGAAGCTGCTGAAATTAAAGAAAGGAAATTATTTCCTCACTTGGAATGAACGTGTTTTTGGGCGTGTTTTTATCTTTTTTGTGTGTGACATTCTAGGAATGCTTACCATATATTCTCGAACATATATATATATATATAATCGAATATATATGTAAATCTAATACAGAATCATACCATATATGCTATCTCATATCGATTACAAATACAAATACATCTCAAGCGCGCTCTCCCTTTCAAATACTATATAAAAAATACAAGTTGTTGTTGCTGTGCTGATCTATGCATATGGATTTGGGTGGCTCGAATAAAATATCTAATATAACGCAAAAGTAATTGCGGACACGATGCAAGACATTTTGTCTTGGAAATCGTAAGTCTTAAATGCTCAATATTTCTCTACTTATTTCAAACAGTATCTACTAGAATTTGATCCTATCAACCTAAGATGGTCCGGCTTGTTTAATTTCTTTGAAAATGTGAAATGTGAAGTTTTAGATCTACAATTTCCAAGACAAACTGTTCTCAATAAATTGCCCTTTACTACTACTCGCTGACCTACGACTCTGATACACTCCAATGAGTGTAATATTTAACATCTAGATGTATATGATGGGAAGGACTTCTCGTCGATCGTTTAGCGCGTGAAGGCACTGAGAAAGTGCGGCCCGCCCATGTCGAACTGCTGCTGCTCGAAGCTATCGTCGGCCAGGCCAAAACTACTGCCACCCAGTCCAGCACTGCCACCAACAACACCGCCGACGCCGGCCAAGCCAGCTGCCGCTGCAGCGGCCGCCACTGTGGCCGCTTTCAGCTGACTGATGGCCAGCATGGGTGGCTTGTCGCCTGGCTTCCAGCGCCTGTGGATACCCATCGACTTGAGCTTCTGGCAGACGGACGAGGGCGATATATTGATGCCCTTCTCAGCCAGGCGGGCCGATACCTTCCAGTACTGAATGTTGCTATCCTCCTTAATCAGCTCGAGTATTTCACGTGTGATCTCCTTGTCGCGCAGCTCACGTTCCGCGGCCTTCAGGCGGCGGCGAGGATGCAGCAGCTTTGGTGTCGTCTGCTGTTGCTGCTGTTGCTGATAGTGTGATGTGTCCGCTGGTGTGTGGTGGCGCAGCTGCTGCTGCTGCTGCTGCTGTTGTTGTTGTTGCTGTTGCTGCTGTTGAAGTAGCAGCTCCTGTTGCTGGCGTTGCTGCTTGAGCCGCTCCATTTGCTCCATTTGCTGTTGCTGCTGTCGTTGCATCTCCTGCTGGCGTTGCTGTTGCTCCTGTTGCTGTTGATGCTGCTGCTGCTGTTGCTGCTGTTGCTGCTGCTCCTTGACGCTAAACTCATCCGAATGCCTGCCATCGGAACGCTTATTGCGGTAGGAGAGCGGCACTCCCTTTAGAATGGCATCGCGCACTTTCCAGGCCGTCATTTGGGATACATTGAGTGCCCTGGCTATCTCCATGGTGGAGGAGTTCTGGGCCACCAGCAACTTGGCCATGGCATACTTTTCGTCATCGATGAACACGTTCGGCTTGCGTGGCTTCTTGCCGGTTGGCGTTACAGTTGCCGAGGCAGCAGATGAGCCTGGAACAGGCACTGGAGCTGCAGTGTTGCTGCTGGAGCTGCCATTGCTGCGAAGGGAGATTTAAGAGTTAATGGAAGTGTTCAATGGGCTGAGCAATCGCTTGAAACTCACCTCTCGTTGCTGTTCATGTGGGGCATTGAACGCAGGGACAGGTTGACGGGCAGGGCGTGCCTGTTGAATGGAAACACGATTACGATTAGATATTGAGCCTATTTTGAATTGTAAATATATATCTTATCTCTTGCTATCATTTTTTTTATAAACTTCGACCGACTGGTTTGTGTAACCGTTTTGGTTTCTTGTTAGTTCTTATTTCAAATATGGAATATTTTATCAATTAACATACAGAGATAGGGGATTGCATTCCGTATTTTAATCTTTAATTCCAAAGTTATATAGTACAGAAAATCAGATAGAAGAATTTATGAAGAAAAAGTCAATATTTGTAGGGTTTTACGTCATAACTTGGCTAAAAATGAACATATTGGTAAATGAATAACTGTTTTGTGCAGCTAATTACCATTTCTAAATAACAGTATCACATTTTTGTTGATTTAGGAAAATAATATTTTTGGTCACTTTTTGTATTTTTTTTTTTTTTTAATAAAAATTTGCAAAAAAATTAAAAAAAATAAAATTGCCTTTTTTGAACACAGTTCGATTGGGATTTTAAATACGAGCTCAACGAGGTATGACATTCCATATTTAGACCATTATTTGCCAATGTTTTTGCAAAAAAACTGATTTCATTATGTCGGAAATTCGGGAAAACGGCTTTTGCGAAAATCTCAATATTTACGTAGTTTTTTTTTCATATCTTGGCTAAAAGCGGTCGTAAAGATAAAATAATAACTGCTTTTAACAGCTAATTACCAATTCTATCGACCCCTATCATTTTTTGACGGATTTGGAGAATTTAATTTTTGTGTACGTTTTTGCATTTTTTGTAAGGGATCAATTTTGCCAAAGCAAATTTTCATATTTTTGATCATTAAATTCTGCAAAAAATGGCACAAAATTGAAATTTTCAATTTTCAATATCAGTCGACTGGAAATTTTGTCACGAGTTCAGCGAGGTATGACATTCCACGTTTAGACCACTATTTTTCGAGTTCGGCCTTAAAAACTGTATAAACGAGCCACCAGAAATAAACTATAAAATTTGATAGGAACGGCGCTAATCATATTATCATAGCTAAAATATTTATGACGAATTTTGAGTGATAAGACTATTTATACCTTTATGATTTCTTAAATAAAATCGATGCTTGTGACATTTAAATAATCTTGAACGGCTTTTATGGCTATGACCGCGTGATTTATGGTTTAAGAAAAATGTCTTACATGACGGAGGGCGGATAACGTGTTAGCATCGGCATTCCACCGTTGTGGGCCTTCTGCTGCTGCAGTTGCTCTCGCCCGCGATCGCGCTGCTCCCTTTCACGCTCGCGTTGCTGCTGCTGCATCTGCAACTGCTGGGCGTTGACGATGTGAGGGAAGTGCTGTGACTCGGCCAGCAGACGTTTATAGGCCTCGACATCGGGCCGCGCGGCAGCATGTACCTGCACAGGCACTGGCATCCCAGAATTTCCCAGCGTTGGCGGCTGTAATGGCGGCGCAGGCGAAACGGATCCGGGCCGTCCACCATTTGAATGGTGCTCATTGTTTTCGGTGCCCTCGAAGGGATCGTGATCAATGTGATCGGAATCGGGATCCGGATCGTAGCCATTGTGAAGCAATCCACAAACGGCATCCTCATCGCCCATATAACCAGCCGTTTCCTCAGCTCCGATCTCGTCCGCTCCGCACTCATCAACTAGGCCCAGTTGATGATGCGAAGGATGGTGATGCTGTTGCTGCTGCTGATGCTGATGCTCCTCATCCTCGCTGTCCTGTCGTTCCTCTTTGATAAGACCCAAGCCGAGGTGGCTATAGGGAAGACTTAAATGATGGTGTTCGCGTTCACGTTCCGCTTGTGCCGCTGCAGCAGCTGCTGCCTGCTGCTGATCGTCCTGCTGATGATGTTGCAGCTGTATTTGCTGATGATGGTGCTGTTGCTGCAGCTGTTGAAGGTGCTGCTCCTCCTGCGATGGATCCACCACGCGCTCATGCAAACTGACTCCATTTACCAAACTTTTCCTCAAGCGCCAGGCGAAGGTGCGCGAGATGTTCAGCTCGTTGGCGATCACCGTCGTGGTGGCCTCTCGCAATATTAACTGCTTGGCCAGGGCAATCTTCTTTGCATCCAACTTGATGCGAGTGCGCCCCTTTCTCTTGTTGGCCAGCCCAAGTCTTAAAGATCAAACACAATAAATCAGAAAAGTTCCTTAAGTTATATGCAGTATCTCCTACTTACTTGCGATTATTTATGTGCAGATCGGGAGCCGTGGGCTTGCGTGCTCCTCCAGCGGCAACCCGCTTGGGGAAATTATTGAACTGCACAATGTTTTGCTTGAATAGCTGTTGCAGTGGCCTGTTAAGATGAAAAACCAAATATTTTGACTCACATATGGTGGTTATTTTCCGATGTATCACTTACATTTTGGCCGCCTTTGAAGGACAACCGGTGCGCTTATGCCAACCCAGATGATGGCCTGTGGGGAAGAGGACATGACAATCCGAGCACTGCATCGGTCGACTGAAACCCCAAGAAATGCAATGGATAATTGAATATACGAAATAATTCTTTGGCACTCACGTTTGATTGCGACGCTTCTTGACACACCGACCGCGTCGTATGTGCTTCTCCAGAAAACGCTTGTAGAAGTAGGTTTTGCGGCAATTGCTGCACTCGTACACCGGACCCGGTGCTCCATGGACGCTCTGCATGTGCGCTTTGAGGATCTGCTTCATCTCGAAGATCTGGTAGCAATGGGGGCATTGGAAACCTGGATCCTGCAATCCTTGAACCACGCCAACGCCGGCTCCATTGACCAAATCATTTGGATTCGACGGATCCCCTAAAGCTTCATCACCCGGCGTAATCAATTCAATTTCGGGTATAAGCGGCAGCGACATTTCCTCATCCTCATCATCGTCGCCGTCGTGGTGCTGCTGGTCGAGATCGAGCTCCAAGTCCTGACCCGGCGGACCGGTGGCGGAGCCATTGGGAAACTTGTTCATCTGATGTTGCATATACTCCTGCATCAGGCGAATGGAATTGAAGTCGAATGGTTCCTTGGGATGACCGGCATGGCCGGTTATCTCGCCATCGTCGCTATGGTGCTGATTTAAATGATTGATCTCCTCCACATCATTGTCATCCTCGTGGTTTGCTTCCCTTAACTCCATGCCGTTTCGGAGAAGATCCTCGCCTCCACCGGCATTGCGGCCTGGTTCGTGATGGTCATCAATCTCATCGTGTATCTCATCAGCCTCATTCCCACGATGGCCATTAATGGTTTGTCCATGACCATTTTGAAGGCGCTTTTGTTCCTCGTCAGCAACGACATCATTGTCGTTATCCTGCTCCTGTTCATTGTCCTCATCCTCGTCATCGGAGGAGGAACTGCTGCTGGTGGAACTGCTGCCGCTTCCGCTGCTGCTCCCGCTGCCACTGCTGCAGCCGCTGCTCTTGGCCTGGTCGGCAGCAGCATTCGCCTCCAGCGGATCCGCGCCCTCGATCTTCTGGAGCCTCAGTTGCTGGCGATAAAAACTGTCCGCCTCCTCGCACTTTTTCTTAAACACGCAGGCCGATATGGCCGTCTTAGCACATCCGACGCACACCTGTTGCGGTAAGGTGTCGTTTTTGCTAATCTAAAAAGTAAAGAACAACGTGGGAAAATAGGTTTTAAATTCACATTTAAACTCTGGCAAATGTAATGGCCATCTAAACTAACAATTGTAACGGCCATCTAAACTGCCATATCGATGGAAAATACCGCTAATCGATTTCAAAACTCGCTGTGATTCACAGTGATTAGTCATGACAACAAACGGAAATGACGGATTTTCAAATTTGATCATAATACATATTAGTAAAATGTTTAAGCTATAATTAAGCAATCATTTTTGTATATTTAACAAATCTGTATCTAACAACTTGTAATACATATATGTAAATTGCAGGACAACGGTATTCCCAGGCGTTGCCAGACCTACACGAATGCCCAATGACAACATAAAATTCCTTGAATTGGCAACATAATCTACTCAAGTGGGAAAATTGCACAAATAAACCAGAAAATTGCAGCATTTCAACGGTTAAGGAAAAACACATAAGGAGAAAATCAAATTGAAATATGCACATGAATTGTAAAAGCACCAAATGCGAACAAGGGGCCGAAGACAAACAGGCGAGAAAACACACAGAGCCACCCCATTCACATTCACGTGCCGCCCCTCACTTTACCCCTTACTTTGCCCCTTGCTAGCCCAGAATCGAGGGGCCAACGAACGTCTAAGCCGAACATAAAGTGGAAAATGGGCAAAGAGCGAGTACACAGAGCGAAAAGTACCAGGTCCATTGTTGCATAACAATTCCTATACTACAATATTTCAAGGACCGAGTTCGCATCCCAAAAAATAGATGAATTATCTTTTAGCTCTTGTATCTGAATCAAATCTATCTATATGCAAGCCAGATAATCTCGTTAGTCACGTTAAAGATTGTCTCTATTACACCATTCGTTTCTTTTCGTGTACGAGAGCGACAGAGATTAGGAGGAGCTGGCGAAAGAGAGTCATCAAGAGAGCCAAGATTGTAAAGTTAAGTAAAGGAAAAATGTATGGAATTAAGCCAAGCACATATACAAACATTCAAACATACAAGCAAACACTTCTAAACAGCAATTCAAACGGTAAATTATTTTACAAAAGCCAAGACAAGACAAGACAGAGTAGAGAAACGAAGAGATACGAAATGAAATGAAGAAATACAAAATCCGAAGACAAGACCCACAAGAAATTCCATCGAACGGCAAACGGAAAAAATATGAAATGCTCGTTGAAAAAATTGTATACACAATACACAATATGAATAAAATAAACTAACCAAAGCTGAAGCCGAAATCATTCCAACGAACAAATAAACACCAAACAGAATAAATGGCCAAAGAGGAGTGGAGCAACAAGACAAAGCAATGAAAACTGATTCCAAATTACACACACACTTATGCGGCTTGGATATAAGATATAAGATATATTATGTACATACGTACGGGCGAATGTGTATGAAAATTAATATGAATAATAAATACGCCGAGTGGCTGTGTTGGTGTGAATAACTTTCATGTGTTTGCTTTTTTAGTTTTAGTATTCCACGAAGAAGAACACAACAACAATCTTGGATTACACACAAACAGTGGGCTCAAATAGTCGACACACCTCGTTAAAAATAAATACATACATCCTATACACCCTAAAAACATCTTTCAGCTCAACTATGCATGTGCGAATAAGACCAAACACAATTTGCTTCCTGCCATTGCATGTGTTTCGATTTTGATTTATTCTAAGCCCTCTTGGAAACGCTGATGGGCAGGTACATACATACATATGTGTATGTATGGAATACAAATTAGGATCGATTTTATAGGCAAACAGCTCGAAAAGCTCTCCAGAATCAATGGGATAGAAAAGAAAACAAGCCGTTCGCAGCAAAACATCAAAATCAATAACTACACTGTTCGCAAGCCAAAAAAAAAAAAACTTATAAAACGCTTCGGAAATTATATAAAAATAAGTGTACACCTTGTGGAATGAACAGTTTTTATGAATATTAGGGCACTCCACGCGCTAGTTTATTTTAATCAGCCATCATGAAAGCGGCCCTAAAACATTTCTTATCAAAAAGTTTACCATCTGTAGATGATAAGAGGTCTATGTAAATGGAAAGCCATAATACCTGTTCTACAAACTAAATTTAATTATGTAAACCAGCGTATGTCTTTAGACTTGAGCCTAACTTCTTAACAATACGTTGCAATACTGTATAGTATCTCTGTATCGTAACAGAGTTTTCTTTTGCGTGTGACCACTGTATGGGAAGTCTGCAACTCTTGACCTTCGGTTCACCCGCTTCTTCTTTGTCACCTGCTTGCTTGCTCTTCCGTCCGGTTTTCTTGGTGTTTGGATTGCTCCCCTTTTTACTGTGAGCCCCCATTTCAGTTGCCCCCTTTTTCAGCGATTTCCACTCACCTTGACGTTGGCCAGCGTGGTAATTTTCTGCCAGAGAGCATCCTCGCCGAAGATGGGTATCATTGGCAGGTTGGCTGTGGCTGCTGTTGTGGTGTTGTTCTGCTGCTGGTGGGTGGTGATGCAGATGCGACATAGGGGCGCACTTCCGCCCACAACCTCCGGCTGTTCGCACTCCATCGCGGGAGTTTGGAACGGAGGGAACTGGAACTGGAATCAAAGGAGATGGAGCTGCTGCAGGAGTAACAGGAGTAACCGCTGGCCATCAACTGCATGCCTTCCAATGGTTCTGGGTCCTTCGGCTTCCACTAAGCGTCGTCGTACCGCGAATTTCCGCCAGTGGGTGGACCAGATCAATCAGTAACCAAGTCCGCTATCGATGGATTGATGGGATGAAGACGACCGGCAACAAGTGGCACTCTCTCGCGCGAGAGAGCGGCGGGCGGAACGAACGGAATGGAGAGACAACGCACGGAACGCAGAAAAGAAACGTTGCGATTGTACCGACGACGTTTGGTAAACTGAAATGGGAATGCAGAGCAGAACAAGAAAACTATTTATTAATAATGGGGCATAAACGAAAAAAAATGTGTGTACGAAAAAAAAACAAGAAAAAATACATACAAGGAAATATAATACAAAGGCAACGACGTTCAAGACGCAAAGAAAACTAAATAAGAGTTAACAAAACACTGAGCGAGCAAACTAGAAAATAAATGTGAAAAATAAAAAAAAAAACACAGGCACACACAGTTATGGCAACACAATGGCACACTGATACAAACATACTCCTTGCCCCCTGCGTACAAACATACGTACAAGCATATATTTATTGTGTGGATTTCAACAAAAACAACAGCAGCAACAACAAAACAATTCTTACTGTCGTAGCCGACGTACAAAAGTTATGAACTTGATACACACACAGGCACATACGAAAATAAAATTACACAAAAGAAAACAAGTCGAAACTAAAAAATAACATTCATGCACACACACACACACGACCTCACACGCACACTTTTACAACGGGGGTATCTCACAGATACAGCGACAGTGAGACACGAACAAATAATAATAGCAAAAATCGTAACGAAACGAAATGAAATAAACTTTATATCTACAAAGTTGAAATTGATGGGTGGAGGGCCGAGGTTCGGGGGGGTTATAGACGAGATAGGGCGGAAGACAAAGCACACAAAGTACGATAAATTCATGCTCGCTCTCTTTCCCACATTATGGAATGAGAAAAATTGCTGTAATTTGGTTGAGCAATTAAGTTTTAGTTCGCCATATTCGCTCCATCGATAAACGCATCTCGATCAATAAATCAGCAGCGTCATCGATAAGCCAACGGCAAAGTCATCGAACTATCGGCGTTTTCATTAAATTTAACTCCCCCCATTCCCCATCTCGCTGGCCACAACCCCCCACAACTACTGAAAAGAACAAGGTGAACGAACGGAAATGGAAAATGCGTGGAATACAGCACGGAGAACTACGAACGAATTCCAAATGCAATTCAAGTTCAGCACTGGAATGCAAAAATTCTCAACCAGTTTCGCCTCCCGAGAACTTTTTGCAAAAAATCATATCCCAAAAAAGAAAAAGAAGAGAAAAAAATAGCAAAAAGACGCAGTCTGTGTTGGGGGCAATGGGGGGTTAAGAATCCTAGGCACATGAGTTTGCAAATTGAAATTCTGTTTTGATCTTCAGCGCGATCTCTCTTTCCCCCCATCAGCATTGGGGAAAGAGAACAAGAATGAGCTCTCGCATAATGATGCACAGAGAGCGAGAGCGAACATGAGAGGGGAATAGCACCTGGAAACTGGAACTGGTAAAAAGACCAAAGCAATTTGCAGTACATATTTGTACAACGAGTGCTAAACCCCGCCGCCTCCCACTCCGTGAAGTAGTTAATGCATGCCAAGATGTGAACAAAGTCGATCTTCCAAACAAAAATATCATCGATATTAATTTAGTAGTTTCAGGTGGTATCTTTAATATCACTCTTGATGATTCACATATATTTCAAGCATGATTCTTATCATAATCACATATTTCAATATCACACAGTACAAACAATGGTCAAAACCAAGTTAGCAAAATACATTGCATACTTTACAACGTCCTATCAAGGCCCATTGGAACATACATACGATTTCAGAGCCTGCGTTTAAAGTTAATTGAAGTATTTAATTAATAATGTTACTTTACTAACGAATTCAAAGTACGAAAATGTCAAAGTCAAAGCGTTCGTACACTATAAAACTGGAACCACTTTTTTTTATTACAAATAATTTGAGAAACAAAACTTGTTTGCGTTCCATAAATAATCTTTAAAAGAAACTTGAATTTCTATGAGACAGATGGTGGTTGGAATTATGGAAGTTCGACTGTATATGAATAGTTTCCATGTCTGTGCTCTGTAAGCGGCCCGCATATGGAGCTATCCCTCTCGCTTCCACCTCTATCAATTGCCATTTCAAGTCAGAGCCAGACATTGTTTAAGTTTAAAATAAAAATTAAATAAAATGAAACCCATATAAAGACGCCCGATGTTGGTCAGGGGGGGGGGAGGAGGAGCAATGGTGGTGGGAAACGTCGCGGTTTTACACATATGAGGAAATATACGGAATACGGAGCATGAAAGAAAAAAAAACTTTATAACAAACGAAATGCTTATTACTTATGAGAAGAGGGTTTTTTGGGGGAGGTGGAAGGTGGAAGGTGGGAGGTAGGAGCTATGTGTTGTGCGTAAGAGTCGAGCGGAAAAGCAGGCAGAAAAGTCAAGAAACTCGAGATTTCTGTTTCTGCACGAAGACAAGACTAGGAGACTAGAGAGAGAGAAGATTTCAATTCGTAAAGCCGAAGTCGAAGCTCCAAGCGAACCGAGGCGAACCCCAACACGAACAGCAACGAACCCGTAACCAAACCAAACCGAACTCAACTCAACTCAGCTGAACTGAACTGAACAACTTTACTCTACAACTATTCAAGAAGTCGCGTCGAGAAAAGCAAATACACACTACTTACACTTACTATCCCATATATCCCAGGGAGAAACATGTGTGTTGGTTGCCTTTGCTTGTTGGTTTACCTCCACTCACACTGTGGAACTTAAAACTTTGTTATTTCTTTTTTATGATTATTTTAGCTATTGTACAGTTCCACAGAAAATTTATACACCGCACACGAACGACCAACTTACAAGGGGGCGGTGGGAGGTGGGAGGCGGGCGGTAGATGGTGGGTTTTTACTATACATACAGACATACAGATATAGCATACCATACCGTACCGTACCATACAGAATTTAATATTTGTGAGCATATTTGCGGACGGCTATGGAATGGTATAGAATAGAATAGAAGCGCAAGAACACCGAGAAGACGAAGAAGCACATCTAGAAGAATTGAAGGCAGAACGCGCAATGACAAAGTAAACTCTTTTATCGGTATTCGTACCGTGTGTGCAAGTATAGTGGATAAATTCTAAACGCTGTCGTTGACTTAGAAAGTATTCCAAATAATAAGCACAAGAAGAACAAGAAGTGGGCAATTCTTCTGTAAGCTCACCGGCATTCTTTTTTTTTTTGCTTTTTTCCATCTGAAGATCACAGATCAAGAACCCGAAGAAGTAGGGAAAATGTGCAAGAAGGCCCTCCATGGCCTTGCATAACAAATTGCTACGTTCATAATTGATTTGAGACTCCTGCATGCAACAGTTTAGGGGGGGCAAAAAGAAAGATACGGCCAGCAGAAAGATAGGAAGACAGTTGTGAGAAAAGAAAGCGGAAAAGGGGGTGCAAGGTAAAGAGATTGTACTGATTATGCAATGCCCCCAAAAAGAATATCATTATTCGTATCTACGACTCATACAGACATATGAACAGGCATGGCCAAGTACAGTGATGCCTCGGAAGTTGCTTCTAAAACACGTTCGGTTTGTTCAACTCCACCGATTCCAATCCAATATGATAATCAAAAATTAATAAAAAAAATGTTCCTATAAACACGATAGTGCCCATTGCTTGTTTACACTAACCCGTTTTCTGATTTACAAGTGGGAAATTGTTGATGAAACTCACACCATTAATAAATAATGATATACTGATTGCAAGGCCCGATTTCCAGATGTGTTTATTATTTTAATACTCGGCACTGTCAGGAGAATGGGGTATATTCAATATACTATATTGTATTTGTGTAACAGAGAGAAGGTTTTGCTGTTTCGATCCGATAAAGTGTATGCATGTATGTATGATCTTTTCGATTAGGTTGGAAATGTTTTGCAATCAGTTCTTATTGAAATCCAAGATAAGGTAATCTTAGGCATATTATTTGTCCAGAACTTAGGCTTGTTCCATTGCGTTATTTTGAAACATTTCTTATCAACAGGTCAGCGAAACAGGTTGTCTCACTTAGCCAGCGACCACTGTGCTGCACATTGAGACCGCATATGAACGGTCGGTGGTAAAGAGATGGCAAATCGAGGTGAGGTGAGGTTGGTAATTACAAACTCACGACAATGTGCGACGTGAACAATAATTTTACGTGTACTTGCAATAACAATAGCTCCGGAAGAAGACACACCAGCACACACACACACATGAGTGATTACAGTGGCCAGCGTGTCTGTGTGAGGAAATGTGCACTCACAAGCATCTGCAAGTTCAACCATAATAAAAAATTAAAGAGAAGATTGTAATGTGTTGGCCGTTTGTTTGTATGTTTTGTTTATTTCTTTGCCGTCAGTTGGTGAGATATGAATTTCGATAGTCGCTCGATATCGATAGCTGCGCTTAGGTATCAGGTTTATCTGATTATGTAAACAATTTTACCCAACTGTGCCCCGATATTGTATGCACACACGCATACATACGTGTACCACCAAACCAAACCTAGATAAATGCTGATATTTTCGTTTCGCAGAAACACTCGAATAAATATTGCGATTTAAATTCTGAAGAGAAAACAAAAAGAAATAGGAAGAATAGGAAATATGCGTGCAAAGCAAAGCTTCAAGCAACCAAATAGAAGCGCGGTGATAATGAAGATTATGGTAATGATAATGAAGAGCGAGGATATTAAGCCAAAAAAAATATATGTATATATACAACAACTAGCGCTACGAAGGGGCTGTAAGCCAAGTCAACAGACTGCTTCCACAAAAGGAATTGCGTGTGGGCGGGTGGGAGTGCCGAGAAGAAAAGAAACGGCTTGGAAGAACAGGAATCAAAACTGGCAACAAGAGGGAAAAAGCCAGGCCAAAAACTAGATGAAAAACTTGGCAATGACCAGAGATAAGCCCCAGATGAGAGGAGCGAATAGCAAACACAGAACCGAGGAACCGAAGAACGCCGATGCGAAAGAACCACGAACCCAGAAGCAAGAGAAGAAACCAGCCAGAAGAAAGAACCAGGCGCGCTCAATAGACAAGTTTCATATGCAGCAAACTTGCCCATAAAAGCATCAAAGATGCAGCGCCCTCTCTTCACATCTTACCAACAGCGTTGTAAAAAGGAAAAAAAAAACACACACACACAGATGTGTTCAACATAATAGGAGCCTTAAGAATATGACATTGTCTTCTATAACCGGAAGAAACCAATTCCGATAAAACAATGAATTGAGAAGCTATTTTTAGGATGCATCTGTAGAATCTCAAAAACTTAAAGACCCAGTGCAATAAAGTACCAATATAAGAACTACTTTTCAAACAATAATATAAACGTGATCCTTGACCTTTCGTTTAAATTCCTTGCGACATTAATTCTAAGCTATAACCCTGTTGAACAATGAATGAGAATATTTTGAAGAATTACTTTGACACTTTCTTGCAAGAATTTAAATATATATAAATTCAGCAAATTGGATCGACAATGAGAACAGGGTTACTATTATTTTGACCTCATTTGTTCGTACCAAGGGGAGTCGCAGTGGAAATCCTCCAACCGCAAGAGCTCGCTTGATTGATACCCTGTAGGTGGCTGGACGAGGGGGGTTCTGGCTGAATGGGGAGGAGATCGTTTGGTGCGGTTTGGTCGTTGGAAAACCACAGAAAGAGAAAGAAGAAAAGAACCCAAAGAAACTGTGCAGCATAGAAAAGTTTACAGCTTGAAAAATATTTTTATGGCCTTACATTTTGTGCTTTACTTGACTCTTGTGTGGGAATGCGAGTGAGGGAGACGGGTGCGACGAGTGCAAAGGAGATAGCACGAGCACGTGCAATAAATGCAATTACCACATTCAAGCTAGCATCTGTATCCATGTGTGTGTGTGTGTGCGAGAGTTTATGGGTTCAAGTTGTACATTTTCTACAGACATTTATAGACGATTCTGATATAAGGGGTATCAAGGGCTGGATTGATTATTATCTCGAAAGGTCGCACATTTTGACTTGCAAGTTTGGTGCCCATCTCTTACCCATTTTCAGTTATAATGGCAAATACAAAAATATAGTCCTATAAATAGTGGAATTTAGCGAAGCCATTTTAATTTACAAAATATGAAAGCTCTGTGATTCGATACATATGTAGTTTTCTGTAAACTGCAATTTATATTTGCAAAACCTGTTTTCAGCATTATAGTTATTGTATAATCTATATGTGCTGATATGCAAGTACACTTTATACTCGAAAAAATAAACAATAGTTAGATAGTCGGGAGATGCCTTTTCAAAACACCCCAATTTCGTAGGGGTATCACATAGTCGAGTTCTAGGACTTTGGGACAACACTACTTACTTATTTTATGCGTTCACCAAACTTGAGGAGCAAAAACAAACAAAGCAAAAAGTCTTGGAACTTAAACGACATTTGACTTTGCGCTGTCTTTGCGCTTTATTTGCCTTTTGCTTTTGTCTTTCGATTTGGCTGCATTTGTTGTGTTTTCTGATTTTCCTCAGTTTTTTTCTTTATTTTCTGTTACTGCACTCACATTTGTCGTATATTTTGTATTCAAACATACCTACATATTTTTTCGTCATATGCATTTTTATGTGCGTGTGAGTTGTCTATGATTGTCGTGTGTGTGTGTGTGCCTGTGTGTGAGTGGACTTATGGGTGTGTGTATCTGTGTGTGCTTGCCTCGGATCAAATTTGTTGAATTGTTTATTTAGTACGCTGCTCTATTGTTGTTGCTGTTGTTGTAGCTGTTTATTGCTAATGCCGTGTGTGTTGCCTTGTTTTTTTTCCACCGTGTGTTTTTCTCTCTTTTTTATTAAATTTTTTTTATTCGTTATTGTTATTATCGTTAGTTGGCTGCAGCAGTTGCATTCGCTCTCATCGTCTTTCGTTTGGTTAGTTTTTCCTTTTTTTTAGTTTTGCCTTTTGCCGTCTCTTTCGTTTTTGGTATTTGTAAATTACATAAATTGTCTTGGACTATAAATTACGGGAAGATTATTATGGATTGTTGGCTGTGTGTCTTGTCTGCTTGTCTTGGTAACGAAACGAAACGATACGATATGAAAAAAAAACCGCACTCAAAAGTCACTTCTCGCTTCGACTTCGTTTTTTATGCTTTTATAGAGATCTGCATTTAATGATACTCGAGTAGTTACATATGCATATCGGCCACTCTTTGTTTTTCTTGCTGGTTTCTTTGAGTGTACCTGTGCATGGGCCACCACAAACAACTGAGTTCACAAAAATAGTGGTGCTGTAATGTTCATCGACATACTAAGTAAACATTTTGAATGTTTCAATATAAAGAACTCTATTGCCAAAGTTATTAATTGAAAACCATACATGCAACATTTTAATATTTCAAAATGTAATATTTACTAGCAATAAATCCCTGAACCATGGCGAATTTTTTCAAGTGTTAAGCAAACATGTACTAAAATACATATGGGTGCATTAAAGCAGCACTATCATGTTGAACCCAGCTGTAAATAGGTGTGTGTGTGCTGCCTTATTATTGTTGCAGTTTTTATTTGAGCTCCGCTTGTTGTTTTTGTTGTTTCTGAGTCACAGAGAAGCGAGCTTGGAAATTGGAAATGGGATATGGTAATGGTAATGTTAACAAATATGTGCAGCTCCACTCGTCTAGTGGGTTTTTGTCTTCTTTTCTCTGCAAATGCCAGCTAGGCAACTGTAGGAAAAAAAAGGGAAGGGCCTGAACAAAGTAAAGGATCACAAAAGGGGTTGCAATGATCATTCGCAGAAAACAGGAATCTTTTACCTTTTAATAGCGGAATATCAAGTTATCGCCTTTAAGTGCCTAGCACGCAAATTATGGCTTATGAGAAAGATTGTAATCATTGTTTGGAATTTACCAAGCTCGATGGATTTTATAATTTCATGTCGATTTGAGTAAAAATAAATGCGTATTTATCGAATTATTTAACAATTAAACAAACCAGAGAACAATTATATTTACCCTAACAAGTGTCATGCGGCATGAAATCTGGGGCATTGTAACAAAAAACTATTTAAACATTGGCTTCAAGGCAATTTTTTATTTATAGAAAATGACAAGCTTGTGACAAATGATCCAATACACATACTATTGAAGTTAAAGCTCTGTTCTGTTTATAATTATTCTTCAAATTAACGATCAAATTTGAAACCAATTGGAATATCAATTAGCTAAATGGCGCATTAGCCAACACTGTACGTGGACTTGGTATAGAAAAAGAAACAAAACTAATGGGAAAAACATTAGGTAGCTATCTCGACGTATGTAATTAATTTTAGGTACCCGATATCTTTTTGAGAGTTCTACATTCAAATGTTGCATAACGATCGAGATTCCAATCGGAATTTGTTCAGACATCAAAGTAATAACTTATCGGAACTGCCATAGAGTAACCGTTGTGCATGCGTGTGCTTGTTTGATTTTTAGTTCGGTTTTTTTTTAGTGATCGCCGAACATGCGGTGTAGAAATTTCCGCTAACGAAAACAACAAAAATTTCACTTAATTCAATTTATGTACAATGCAAACGCACCCATACATACAGATGCGAGGGCACTTACAGATACAAAACATACCGACATTGTCGTATTTTAACCTGACTTGTTTTTCTCTATTTTATCAAGCGGGTGATCAAATACGAAAGAACAATAAACACGGAGAAACGCACACACACTTAGTGTCTTAAACATTTTCGTAGGCATATTCAAAAAAATAAACGAACAAAAAACGTAATCTTTAGGCATACTGAGATACAGATACCGACATACAGACACACCAGCAGACATGCACACGAATACAAGTTAACGCACTGATTTAACGTAACTATTTTAATAAGAACTAGCGAAAGAGAGGGCCAAGAAAAATGAGAGAAAAGTGAGAGAGCCAGAGCGGCGCAAAAGGAGAGCACAAGGAGCGTGCGAACGGGACGGGTATAGAAAGGCAATAGCAATAGCAATAATAACAATAATAAATTGAAGAGTTAAACTAATAATGAAAATGTGTGTGCATGTGTATTTGCCTCTGATTGTACATACATATGCATGTATGTATGTAGCATGTAGAGCTTTCTCGCTCTAGCGAGTAGTATAGTAATAATAAAGTCAAGTAAAATCGTCGTCGCACATACCTTTATTTAGTCGAAATTGCTATGTATTTATCTTGCTTCTTCCTCTTCTTTGACGTTGACTTCGCTGCTTTGCTATGCTGCTTGCTGCTGCTGTTGTTGTGTTGTTGCTGCTGCTGCGGCTTACTGTTGTTGTGTTTGATACTTTTATTATTTGCCGTTGGTTTCGCGTTGTTTTTGTTGCTTTTCTTATAAGTTTTTCACATACAACAGAATCAAAATGGAATGTGAATGTGTAAAATTGTTGTATTTATTATTAACTGCTTTTTTGAAGTAGTTGCCTTGAATGTCTGTTTATCTGTCTCTGTATGTTTGTATGCGAGAATAGTTAATTATGTTAGTGCTTATATAAATTTTAATACCGTTGCTCGGATCTGATTTGTTCTTTGCTTTACATTTGCTTTTCTTTGCTTTGCGCTTGGCTTTTCTTCATGCCTTTCCTTTCGCTGCACATTCAATTGAAGGAAAACCCGAGAGAACGAGAACCAAAAACAAACAAACAAAAAGGATGAGCGTACAGGGGGGCTGGGCGCAAGGTGCTCAGAGGGGGGGTAGGACGCGACGACACACGCACGCAGTCAAATCGCAGTTATAAAATGTATGTTTATCTCTCTGTGCCTGTGTGTGCGTGTGTGTGTGAATCGCTGGCGAATGACAATCAAAGGTAAACACAATTAAGAATGCGCCTATTGTTGCAGTTGTCGTTGCTTTTTGCGATTATCGTCGTAGTTGTTATTATTGTTATTTGACTTTTGTAGAGCGGCAAAGGTAAACTACGCTACCTGTGCCAACTGGCGCCGCATTACACGAGCACACACGTCCGTTCACGTCGAGAACCAAAACAAAAATGCGGTACAACATGGCGTGTGCTGTCATTCCACCATTCATTCACTCAACTACCAGAGATTACCGCGTGAGCCGACATCGCCGCCCGTGTCACGATTCTTCGGCTAGTTTCACAGGACAATTTATTCTTATGTGCCACTATGAAATTTTATAATTCCATTTTTTGATGATAATACATGTTAAAATCGTAATAACTTGATGGTGTAGTATTTTTTATTGCATTGCTGTAGCAAATTACTAAAAGTCTCGCTTCGTGACAAGGGCCTGGCATAAAGTAACTAAAGTAAGGAGCACGCGAGCATTTCCACGTGCAACCGCAACGCGTTGGATGTGACGTCACGCGGTTTGAAGCGGCTTAAGAGCTGAACTATAATTACTATTATGGGATGGATACCAAGCTTAAAGAAGAAATATGTATAATGCAAACGCTGAATATAAATTAACATAATCATGTATGTGTTTGAAATTCTGGATACCGAAATTAAAATGAAAGCATGGTATCATGTTAATCAAAGAACATTGTAATAAAACGCCCGTATATGTGAGCAATCATTTCCTTGAAAATATATTAAACTTACAAAGAATAACGAAAGTTGATCTAAGAATAAAGCACTTTAAAACTTGTATTGCTTTATTAAAAACATATGCAACTTTTTAACAAATAGTGCAAACATAACACAAAAATGTCGGCTCTGCATTGCATACAAATCATTACATATGATGTTCAAAACTTTAACTAACATTTTACCTAAATGTTTAAAAAAGAAAACATAAAATATTGTGCAGTAAAAATTTATGAATTTATATTTTACCCCTAAACAAAAAGGATCATGCATTTGTTTTTCAGTTAATGATTTGTTTTCAATATTAATTTAAAGGGGAGTGCCGCAATGTGGCTGTGGTATTATTTCGCCTTTGATGGTCGGTCACTCTGCGCCGAAAGCTTCCGCGAAATTATTGAAAGCTATTTTTAAAGCTATTTTGGACCAGCTCTGCAGCTTTTTTCCATATTGATTAGTTATGTCGCTTTTGTTGTTTACTCGCCACATTTTTTTTGCCCAGGCCAGTTAATTGTGTTAATTCCCGGCGCGCGGGAAAAGAAAAAGAAAAGTAACGAACGACGGTGGAACCACGGAAGGACATAACTTCCGTCAAAAAATAACCATCACAAGCACCACCAACCGGATCCCAAAGGCGAGTCGCGAGCGAGCGCACAAATCCCCCGATGTCAGCGGGTGTGGGTGGCGGAGGGAGCATTACCACCGAGCACCACAGTCGCCTCTACTTCCTCAACTCGCCGACGGCGCCGCTCACCGCCCGCGATCCGTTCTTCATCAAGCCGGAGTATCTCAGCTATGAGAGTCCCATGCACCATGCCCTCTACTCGGGCAATCGGGGCCTCTTAGAGTACAACAACTATACCAGTTCGGCGGCCGCGGCGGCAGCCGTTGCCTCATCCGTAGCCACCTCCGTATCTGTGTCCGGTTCGGGTTCGGGATCAGGATCCGCGGGAACCGCAGCCAGTGCCTCAGCAAGTGCAGCGAACAGCGGTGGCAGTGCGTCTGGAACGGCGGTGCTGAGCCTCGAGAACAATTTCGCACAGCAGGGTAATCCCCACCAGCAGCAGCAGCAGCAGCAACAGCAGGGCAATCCCCACCAGGAGGTACTCCAGCAGCAGCAGCAGCAGCACCCCCTGCATCATCATTTGTCCGCTGGCGTTGTGGTCGAGGCCAGTCAACTTGGTGGCGTTCCGGGTCTTGCCAATCTTGGCGTGCCACATCTCAGCGCCCAGCAGTCAGTGACGCAGCAGGGCCAATCCTCGAGAGCGCAAAAGGCCGCCCGCCGGAGAAGCAACGAATCGATTGAGGCCAGGGAAAGGCGGCTGGAGAGAAACGCCGCCCGGATGCGGGACAAACGGGCCAAGGAATCGGAGGCCGAGTACCGCGTGCGTTTGGCCAAGAATGCGGAGGCGAATCGAGTGCGACGCCAGAACGAAACGGAAGTACAAAGAACCCTAAGACTGATGAAGAATGCAGCGCGGCAGCGACTGCGCCGCGCCTCGGAAACCGTCGAGGAGCGTAAGAAGCGGCTGGCCAAGGCCGCCGAACGGATGCGAATCGCCCGGGCCAGTGCGCCCAAGGTCATCAAGCCGCCGCTGGCCGACAGGCTAAAGGGTTACTAATGGAGGATCGTATAATCGGTTAGCCTGGATTCAGGCAAATACGCCCATTTGGAGCTGGCTCTCCGGCAGAGCAGCTTGGCCGAGCAGCCCTAAAAGCTGGCCAGGATCGGCAGAGGAACACAGACACATCTACAAATTATATATATATATAAACATATATATATATTGTATACAGCCTATAAGAAAAAAGTTTGAGATAAGGAAACCAGTCCGAAACCAGAAGGATTCTTGAGGACTTGCAAATGAATGGGCAGCAGGCACTCTAGGATTAAAGCCAGGCAATTTTTTTTTTTAAGTTAAAAATTAACAAGATGAAGTAACGTAATGTAATCATAAAGTAAAGTATTTTTATAATGCATGCATTATATTCGTACGATATGTATACACACACGACACAAAAACCAATCACACACACACAGACACACACACACCCCCAACCCCCACACACACATGCACTAGCATAGTCATTGCCACACATATAGAGCCCCCAAAAAAGGGCAGTAATATCCCCCACTCCCCCAGGAAAAAGGAAGCTTACAGCGCCAGGGTGCCTCACTGTAAATAAAAAAAAAAAAAAAACGGAGGGAAAATCGCCAACGACTGGAGGTACACCTCCCAAGCTTAACAAAAAGAAACCCGAAAAACTAAATATTAAAATAATTACTGAGCATCGCGGATGGACGAGGCAACAAGTGCCTTTCGAGGAAATCCTCGGGCGAAACTTGCTATAACATTCAAAAATCGTATTTTTCCACAACAACTGAGGCACCCTAGTGACGAACAACCCCCATATGTGTGTGTAAGTTGGTAAAGGCATGTAACCCAAAACGGACAGCGCCACTCACATAAGGATAATATACACACACTCGGCAGCTCCCACATAAATATATGTATATATACAAATTTATATATATATATATATATATATACATATATAGTTGGAGCATACACACATGATCCGTAGCCAGGCACATAACGCAATATTTGTTAAAGCACGCAATCCTTCCTCCCTTCCCCAGCCAACATCCAACCGCCCACTTTTCCTAGACCTTATCCTTATCCATATCCTCAGCCTCTTCCCACGCCCATGTCCTTCCGCGCGGGCCCACATGATATATACATGATATATATTTATATATACATATATATACATATGTATATATATATATTATGCTAATTATTATTAATAAAGTGTAACCATTAAGTTCTAGTCGAAATTTCAAATTGTTTTTCTCCTGTCTAAATACGTTTATCAATTGTTTTTTGCCTTAAGACATAAGATTGAGATACATTTTTGTGTATTGTAATATTCGTGTACACTAACAATGACAACACACAACAAGAAAAATCAACAAACAAAACACAACACCAAGAAAGTGAAAACAGAAACAGAAAAATATAAGCGAAAAAAAACGAGAATAACAAAATGAATATACTTGAATAAAGTTGCATTCACAATTTTTAAATGCTGCGTTCTGAGCTTTGGTGGGAATTTAATAGGGAATAGTGATAATCTAAAAAAAAGTAAAAGCGTTATCAACCGGAAATGATCAGGAATGGTTGATAATAACACTACAATTTTGAAAATTTCCTTCAAATCTGACAGAATGTCCTCGATGAACCTGAAGGGTGGGTCCCATTCTCAGGATCGCCATCCGTATGCTTGTTGTACATTTAAGTATCACAGCAATTAAACAAATTAAAAACTCCCATCTAAAATACATTTAAATATAAAATATAAATAATTTACAAACTCCATTCAGCACATGCTACTGAACTAATCCTATTATATATACGATTATCTACGATTATCAACGAAATGCTCTTATTGGAAATAATATAGTTTCTAATTTTATATAAATAGTTTAATTCACTTTTATAAATCGCATTTATTCATTTCAAAAAGATTTGAAAGCTTTGGAATGTTAATGCCCTGTTAACATAACATAACATAGTTGATTGTTATGTAAAGTAAGCTTTAAAACAGTGTGGCCAAGAGGCGAAAATTTGTTACAATTGAAATAGAATTATCCATGTCTTGACGTTACGCTTGATTTTTAAAAAATCGATTTCAAACATCAAGCTATCGACAAGCTGATCTAACTATAACATTAAGTATGGAAAAATAGTACATATATTCTGTAATATGGTACTGCAAAACTGCAGCCAAATAATAATATAAATATTATCTGCCTGCAAGACTAATTTCCAAATTGTAAAATAAACCCGGGCGATATTTCAAGCGGAACATCGGTTAATCAGTTGCATTTTCCAATGAATCGACAGCCTGCTCAACTATCGATGTATCGATACTTTTTACCATCCCTACTGTGAACAGAACGATTGTTGAAATGAAAACAACTGAAATAAGATGAATTAAATTAAATTAAAGATACAGTACCACGGATTGCGAACAAGTACGCATACTTCAAGTTAATGACATTACGGTGCGATCGGAAGTGGCAGATATACGCTGGTCCCAGCTATGTGGAAAATTCCCGGTAGTTAAGTTAACGCTGCGCCGCCACAGAACATCCTTTTAACCCACCAAGAGAAAAGGCGCCTGGATGCACCGCAGCACGGCGAATAAATGGAATTACAAATCAAAGGGTTAAGGTTTGTGCAAAAAGCAAAATAAGGAGCGGAAAAAAACTCGCACACACGTACGTTGCGTATTGCTTCGTTGCGCGTGTGTGTGTGTGTGTTTAGCAGTGCGTGCTTGTGTGTGCGGACGGCGGCTGCATGGGTGTGTGTGTATAATCATGTGAAAAATCGATTGGCAGCGCAGAAGCAGCGCGGCGGCGGCGCCAATTGTCACTGACTCGCAAGAAGAAGCACGCTTTTATGAAAACGCACGAAAAATTGTAATGGCCAAATACGAACGGTAATAAAGTGCATAATGCTAAAAATGGAGAAGAAGAATACCGCTCATAGCCAAAAAGGGAACGAAAGAAATGCCCGAGGACCACAATAACAATAGCGGAGTGATCGCCGCAAAAATAGAGTGCGAGAGAGAAACGGCGCCAGCACACACATATTCTTTATATAACTACTAGTAAGCAAAAAGCGAAACAAAACAAACACAAAGAGGAAACGCCAAGGAGCAGCGGACGAAAAAAAGAGCGGGAGACGGCCCAGAGCGTGCGAAAGAGAGGGGGCGAGCAAGAGCGCGGCCCCTAGATGTTATCGAAACAATCGGAAGGACTGCGCTCATCCTTTCGATAACCAAATACCCATCGTCTATATACACATATATAGATATATATCTATAAATATATATATAAATATATATATATACATAACAAACAGTACACTTTTGGAGCCCCGATAGACGACAATTTCGATTGTTGTTGCCCCGGCTTTTGACCAAGAATGGAACCAGATCCCAATGGGATAAAAATAGAGCCCTCACTTGATCAGCAGCAGTACGCCACCCATGTGCTGGCCATCAATGGCTCCAATGCCCGCCTGCTCATCGAGCATCCCTCAGCTTTGTTGGTACCACTCTCCTCGCATCACCAGCTGCAATTGCAACAGCAGCAACAACAGCAGCAGCACGTACAGCAGCAACATCAACAACAGCAGCAGCAGCATCAGCAACAACAGCAACAGTTCCAGCAGCAACATCTTCACCAGCAGCAACAGGATCAACTGCAGTTCCAGCAACAGCATCTCCAGCTTTATGCACCACTGAAGCAACAGCAATTGCAGCAGCAGCAATCGCAGCAGCCACCCACTCCATTGGGACCCACCAGCAGTGCCAGTTCCGCATCCATAACAGGTGCCTCCACCACTGGCCACCAGCAGAGGTGGAACGAGAGCCCCGAGGCACGCCAGCGCCGTCTGGCCAGAAATGCTGAAAGGATGCGGGAACGCCGGCAGCGCGAGAGCGAGGAGGAGTATCGCAAGCGACTACTCCGGAATGCAGAAGCCAATCGCCAGAGACGCCAGAATGAATCCGACATAGAGCGGGCCATGCGGCTAGTGAGGAATGCGGCCAGGCAACGGCTACGCCGGGCCATGGAGTCGCCGGACCAGAGGGCCAAACGGCTGGCCAAATTGGCCGAAAGGATGCGCATGTATCGCGCCAGCGAGACGAACGATCAGCGAAAGCTCCGGCTGGCAGAAATGGCGGCAAGGGCGCGCCAAAGGATCGCCAATGAGTCACCGGAGGAGCGGAAGGAAAGACTGAGAAAGCTGAACGATTATGCCAAAAAGGTCAGAGAAAAGAAGAAGGTACTGAAGCATGTTGTGGTGCACGGTGGTTCGTCGTCGGTGGTCGTCTCAACGCCGACATCCTCCTCGTCGTCAACGGACCAGCAGCACCACCACCAGCAGCAGCAGCAGCAACAGCAGCAACAACAGCAGCAGCAACAACAGCAGCAGGTGCTGGCTGTTGCAGCAGCAGCCGCAGCAGCGGCGGCAGCCAATTGTACTAACGAACACACTATCAATCTAAACCAGGCGACCACCACAGCGACGACGACGACAACGGACGAGGCAGGCACCCCGCAGCCCGCGGAGGATCAGCAGCATCTGGTGACAGCAGCCGCCTATCAGCAACACCAGGCCCTGGCCGGAGTGGAGTATATGGGACAGGGCATGTTTCTGGCGCCCGGCTCCCTACGTCCACCCATGCAACTGAAGCAGGAGCCACAGACGCCGCAGCAGCAGCAGATTACACAGCAGCAGCTGCAGCAGCAGCATCAGCGATACACCATCACCGGACAGCAGCAGCAACAGGTTACGGCTGCTCTGCTCGAGGGCACCGAGCCGGGCAGCATCTTTGTGCAGCAGATCTATGGCGATGAGGGTGGCAAGGGCACCGCAAAGCTGCTCCAGGCCCATGTGCCGCACTTCAGCATCGCCGGTGGCCAGCTGGAACTCTACCCGCACAAATATGCTGCCAAGAAGCAGGAACTTCAGGTGCGTATGCAGTAGGCGTAGTAGATAGCAAGAATGATCGGCGATAGCAACTAAATCACGCACACACACACAAAGTAACGCAGCAAAACTAAAGTTTGGCATCCTCCAGGAACCTCATCTTGCCCATGAATCCATCAATGTAATTTGTTATCTAGAAACACTATTTATTTGAAATCTAATCGGTATTAGAAAAAAAGGGCACTATCTACTTCCAGTAAACGTAAAATCAAAACATGATTAGCCTAATTTAGCTTGATTCCTGAATAATAACAATAAATGATTTTTACAGTTGCAGAGGAATTTGGAATCGAATACAAATTCGTAGCGCTGGTAAAATATCAAACAATTGCCAATACTCGTAAATTTCAAATATTTTCCTTGCAGTTGGCGAAATCAACTGCCTCAAAGGAAAATGCTTGAAACCGGAAAGTAGGAATTTTGAAAATATATAGAATTCAATGGAAATTGGCAGAAGAAGCGGCCAATGGACCTCTCTTTTTTTTTGCGCGTTGCCTTACCCGCATTTTAACTCCTCTTTTGATCAAAAGCGAAAATCGTATAAGTTTATTTCAGTTAACATTATTGTTCGTTGTTCATATTACTTGTGTTAGTTCTTTTTTTTGGTCAGAAGCAAATGAATTAATCAATCGTATAGAGTGTAGATATATGTAGCAATGTAAATCTTGAACCTAAGAACAAAATACTTTTACCAACCAGAAACAAACAAAAAGTGGTTTTAATTCCCTTGTACAGGTGTGCGTTCGTGTGTGTGTGTGTGTGTGTCCTCCATCTATCCCTTTCGCTCTATCACTCGCACTCGGTTCTTTTCGAAAACCAATCTATAAGACCACCTTCAATCACATCAATCAATCTTATCACTCAAATTACGAAATTAGGTTGCAATGATTTGTAAAATTCAATTACCGAAGATTGCTGTGATTGCGAAGATTAAGATTTATACCAGAATTCCAAACCGATAGTCCCATAACCCGCAGAATCAAACCGACTCACCCGTTGGCTTGCCAATCCCTTCTATCCCTTCTTGCAGTCGGACAACGATGCTACGGTATCAGCGGGCGGCAATGATAACAGCGGGTCTGTTAGCCTCGGCCACAACGAGACCAAGGTGATCGTGACGACGGCCAGCGGGGAACAGAAGCTGCTTAAGGCGACGCCCGGCCAGGCGCAGCAGCTGTATAATCAATTCCCCTACCTGGCCACCTTCCCTAACACCACCAGCAGCGGCAACAGCACCACCAGTACCACCAATGTCGGACACGTGGGCGTGGTAACGGCGGGTACAACAACGGGCGCCGGCGGTACAACCACCACCGCCTACTATCCAATGTACCACAATGGCTTCCAGATTGGCATCGGGCCGAATGCAGTGCCGCCGCCGTTTACGCCCGTCAACTTTGCCAACGCCAGTGGTGGCAATAGTCCCGGACAGTATAACATACTGGCGGCGAATCCAACGCTAACGGTCACTGGATTGGGACAGCAGGAGCAACAACAGACAGGCGCGTCGTCGGCGGCGGCGCCACAAATTGTGACCACACCTGTTGGCAGGGGCAGGCCGCGAAAGAATCCGTTGCCCAGCGAGGAGCAGCTAAAGGTGAACAGTCTGCTGGAGCAGGAGCTCAATCAGATGCTGTCCGCACCGCAGCTGGCCACCAGTACGCCGCGTCGCGGCAGGCCACTGTCGCAGGCATCGCAGCAACATCATCAGGAGCTCAGCCAGATTCATGTACATTCCACGGCCGATGGCGACAGTCGAACGCCAGTGTTGACGCCGCGACGCAGCGGTGCTAACAAATACGAGACGGAGGAGGAGAAGCGAATACGTTTGGACAAGATGGCCGCACACCAGCGAGCGGTGCGTGCCAATGAGACGCCCGAGCAGCGGGCCACGCGTCTACAGAAGCTGAGCGAACGGGCACGACTGAAGCGGGCCCAGATCCGAGCCACCGAGAATACGGACGAGCGCAAGGAGCGACTGTCCAAGCAGGCGGAATATGCGCGAATGCGACGCATGCGCAGCCACACGCCGCGCAGCAGCAGCGCCACCAGCACCGAGTTCCGTGCCAAAACCGAGGAAGAAGATGAGTGCCAGGACGATGACACCAGTGCCGAGCATCATATGTACGAAAGTGAAGCCGTTTCGGTCACTGGCACGGGCAGTGATGGTGGCTTCGTTTCGGTGGTGAAGGCCGACAACGACGATTCACCATTGGGCGGTGGCGATGGCTCCAACGATCACGAACAGTTGCCGGCGCTGCAATTGCAGCAGCATGAGCTGCAGCAGATTGCCGGCAGCCTTCAGCAGCAACATTTGGTGCCGCATCCGCATCACGAGGCGATTGTGTTGAACCAGCAGCACCGCCTGGTGACCATCAGTCAGCACCAGCAGCAGCAGCTCCATCAGCAGCAGCATCCTGGCTTCAGTAAACTGCAGACGGTCAAGGATTATGCAAATGCAGCCGGCGGTGGAGGCGGAGGAGGAGCTGCTGGTTCTGGCGGCGGCAGTGGAACGGGAGCACCCGAAAACAATGACATGCTAAAGATACTCGAGCCAATCATTGTGATGAAGACCAAATGAGGTTCGCGGAGGCGTCACAGTCGCAGCACCAATCGCTAGAAGGGATATGTGTGGATGACGTGCTAGCCAGGCCTCCATTTCCGCCGGAATATCAGGCGTTGGACGCACAAACGATGGAGATATCTGCGAACAGTAGGGATTGTCTATAGTTATCAATAAGCGTATATTTTTTTTTAATCTGTTTTTTAAAGTGTTAATGTACTTCAATGGTAGATTTTGTAAAAAGTCAGAGTAAGCGGAGATCAAGGATCAAGTGCAATACGGATGCCTGGCAGGCACAAAAGTCCACCGGAAACCCAGAAAGCTAAATGAAATGAAACACTGTGACGCCCCGAAAGCCACTGAAAATCGAAGAAATGCAGCTAAAATAAAAAGATAACTACGATCGATGGTGGAGATCCAACTAAACCTAATCCAGAATATGTAGCGCGTAAACAGAGCACTAAGTAGTTGTATGTATTAACTATTAATTTTTTAAATTAGCAAAAAAAAAGCAAAAAAAAAACCCAAAATAACAAATAAATCTAATAAGATCGAAACAAAACGGTCAATGGCAGCGGTGTATGGGATGTATGTGTGGTCAGCCAGTGGCTATCGGTTATCGATAGCAAATGCAGAGGCGAACGTGTTTTTGCATGTTGCACGTCTGGCGCGCACATGACGCGCATGACGCGCACCACATCCGCTGGAAATTTTTTCCAAAGGCAGCCTTTCTTTCTTTCTATTCCTACTCATTACGGTAGTGGTTGTCAGCGTGCAGGTGATGGAAAAGCTCTGGAGGATCTGTATAAAAATCATAATTAACTTTTTAAAAATGTGTTCATATTTTTTCACATTTTTATTGGTTTGGCAATTTTCTATTGATTTGCAAAAAATCTGTTTTCCACTCCTAGATTATTCTTCGTTTTACTGTTTGTCTTGCAGATTTTTATCAGTAGAAGCCCAAAATAACAAATAAATCTAATAAGAACAAAACAACACGGTCGATTGGCAGCGATGTATGGGACAGATGGTCAGCTAGTGGCTATCGGTTATCGATTGCTGATAACATCTTTTCATAAACATGTTTACAACGCTCCACAGCGAGGATACGGAATATTCGGCAGATTCTGTGGAGTGGCTGACACACGATGATGCGGCAACGGGTTTCTTTGCCTGCGGCACCTATCAGTTGGTCCAGGAGGAGGACGAGCCGGCGGCGGAGACTTCAGCCAAGCGTCCACGCAAGGGTCGCGTTTATTTATACCAGTTTGAAGAGGAAAACTGCCGCCTGGAGCGGCTACAGTGCATCGAAACGTCTGCCATTCTCGACATGAAGTGGCTGCCGGCCTGGAGCAGTGAGTGTAATCCCCACCTGGCCACGGTCAACTCTTTAGGCCAGATGGAATTGTACGAGTTTCTCCAGGATGCGAAGCTACTGCAGAGGCGTACGTGTTTTAGCCTGGCGGAGCAGGATTCGTCGGAGGAAGCGCCATTGGCGCTGGCCCTAGACTGGCAACATGACGGGCAGCACATCCGACTGGCCATCTCCGATTCCAAAGGCGGCCTAAATCTATTGAGCTACTCATCACAGGGTGAGATAATCCGCGAACGGTCGTGGTTGTCCCATGGCTTTGAGGCTTGGACCTGTGCCTTTGATCGTTGGTCACCGCACATTCTGTACAGTGGTGGCGACGATATGCTGCTCATGGCCCACGATCTGCGCACCAAGCAGCGTGCGTGGACCAACCGGGCGCACATGGCTGGAGTCACCTGTCTGCTAAGTCATCCGCGGCACGAAAACCATCTGCTCACGGGTAGCTATGATGAGCAGTTGCGTCTCTTCGACACCAGATCGATGAAGCGATCACTGGCGGAACTGGACTTGAGCGGAGGCATCTGGAGGCTGAAGCCGCATCCTGCCCAGCCCGATCTCATCCTGGCCGCCTGCATGTACACCAACTTTAGCGTGGTGCAGCTGGATGTCGCGGCACCTGGCCTGAGTTTACTGGGCGCCTATGAGGAGCATAAGAGCATCTGCTACGGGGCCGATTGGGCACCATGGAGAAACAAGGACGATGCGTCCTTGACCATGGCCACTTGCTCCTTTTATGATCACACGTTGTGTGTGAGTCGCGTGGATATTAACAAATGAATTCGATATCTGTATATTATGTTATGTGACTAAAAACTAAAAGAAAAATAAACATTTGCTGGCTTATGTTTTTCAACTATCTATAGTTTGTATAATAGTTTGCGGAAAAAACAGAATTGTTCATGGCATTTGGGATATCCTAAGTTTTCCAAAACTAATTTTAAACTGCCAACATCCCTGGCAGGCGATATCGATAACGCATGCAATCGGCTCAGCCCTGGTGCGGTTATCGTAAGTTCTGTCAGCGCATTTTCATTCGAAGTTTGCGAATTCAGAGAAGTGAATGAACTTGAACTGTTTAGTTATGGTAAGTACTAAACGTAGAGATCCTGCTAACTTTATAAACTCCTCATTCTACTCCGCACAGCATCCCCCACAAAATCCAAACAAGTTGGACGCCGAGGATAGCCTGGATCAGGCTATAGACAACATCGAAGACTCAAACGAGGCCAATCTCTATAAGCTTATCGAGCTGGAGGAGCAGAATGTGGCCTGGGAGAAACATCTTGCGGAACTCCAAATTATGATCAGGCAGGTGATGGAAAAGCTCGACAGGAGTTTGGTCAAACAGGAGGCGCTGGTGGCGAAAATGCAGAAGCTGAAGAATCAGAAAGATCAGGAGGGTCAATAATTATTGTACCGGAGGCGTGCTTTTGGCGTTAATTTTGATTTCATTTATAAATACATATGTAAAATATAGGTATCACACGCTTTTCCATTTGATTTTCTCAGAGTAACAAGTAGAAGGCTTTTCTCCTACGCCACCACATTCTGGATCCAGTTGAGGGCGCCGCGAATGCGACGCAGCCGGGCGCGTGCCAGAAAGCTGCATATGAGCAGGTACTCCACATAGGCGCGCCTATTGCCACAGCTGGCCACTGGCATCAATCCGGCGCCCATCTGTGGACGACCCTCGCACATAATCTTAGTGGTCAGCGAAAGGAGCCACTGTAGGATCTGTAAAAAAAAATCATAATTAGCTTAAAAGGATGCTGATGTGGTATCAAACACTGCGACCCACCTCCGGACTGTTGGGCATGCCGCCCGCCTTAAGCCAATTGGATGGGGCCCAGAGGAACAGCTGCACCACATTTGCCGCAATATCCGGACTGACCCGCTTGGACGGGTTGGGATTGAGGATGTTGTAGACCAGCTGTTGCAGCAGCGGCGGGCAAGCATCGCTCATTGGCGGCAATTGGTCCTGTCGGTAATCGCTGTTCCTCAGCGAAAGCGTCATCTCACCGCGTTCGCGCGCCATCCCACCGCTGCTCGAATAGAACGGATTGCGGTTGCCAAAGATTTCGTAAGCCAGGGCACCGCAAGCCCACAGATCGGCCTTGCCATAATTGAGTACGGCAAACGGACCGGGCATCGTATTGAAGATCTCTGGCGCCATCAACGCCGCATTGCCGCCCTTGTCGACGTCGTGCGAAACGTACGGCAGGCGCAGGCCATGCACCTTGTCCGCCAGACAACAGCCAAAGTCGGAGAGCACTAGCACCGGCGCCGCATCGTCCTGCAGCTCGATTAGCACATTATCAGACTTTAGGTCACGATGGGCAACGCCGTGACGGCTCAAATGGTTGACAGCCTCGAGCATTTGAGCCAGCAGCAGGATGCGATTGCGCGTGCTCAGATCCTGGCTATCGAGCAGGCCGCGAAGACTGTGATCGTAGCGTTTCATCAGCAGATACAGCGACATATTGCGGCCATAGCCCTGTGGATTGATGCGTTGCGGCTGCGCCACCGGATACAGGAGATGGCCATCGGGAAAGTTGCGCACCTCGTCGCAAAAGAAGCCAAACATACAGACAATGTTCGGATGCCGCGGCAGGTGAACAGTTTGATTCTGCAGCAAACGTTCCCACTCATCGGCGGCCTCATTCATGCCGCGCTGGCGTGCCGGTACCGTCTCCTTGTACATGGCACGCAGTATGGACAGAGCGTTGCTCTGGATGTCGTAGTTGAACATCATTTTGAGTGCCAGTGGATAACTGTCCACAGAGCTGTTGATGTTTGAATTCGCTGGAGAAGTCTGCAAGTTAAAGCAAAGAGCGTGATGGCAAGTTGCCATGCAGATTTAAGCTTACATATTTACCACATTGAAGGCACTGCTGCTGGGCTCCTGGTTCTGATGCTGCTCTTGTTCCTGATTCTGATGCTGCTGTTGCTCGTGGTGCCGCTGGTCCTGTTCCCTCGACTGGGCGCCCACGAAATCACTGGCCGCAGATGGCTGGCTGTAGTGGAAGACGTTGTCCACAGAGCCGCCAAAGTTGTGAACAAAGCGCGACATGTTCTGCAGCGGCGACATCATCTCGTGGGTACTCCAGCTATTCGGCGCAAAGGCTGGCGTTGCCTGCGGCTGCGCATCGGTATGCAGGGATGCACCATCCGAGGCAACATCTTTCTTGAAATCCGCTGCATAGACGACAGCGGCACAACCTTTGGCTATGGGCGGACCGATTTCCAAGTCATCGATGGTGAACTTGCTGTCTAGCGTATCGGAGATCTCGTCGTGATTCCAGGCGTTCTGCAGCCGGCTAGCTGCCTCCCGAATCTCCCAGCACACGCCCTCCAGTTCATCCTCCTTGCTGAGCACACCCGATCCGGAGGCCAGACTAACGCCAATCAGGGCGAAGAAGGGCGCTGAATCGCCAAAGAATAGCTTGCGGGTAGCGCGCTGGCGCAGATCCTCCGAGTAGGTGGTGGTCACCCGGCTGAGGATGTTGTCGATGAACAATTTGCGCGCATGCTGGCCCACTCGGAAGATTCCACTGCTGCTGGTGGGGCTACTGCCGCTGCCATTAAACGGTGATCCCGACGGGGAGTTGATGGTGCGGGGCACTACATTGACCACCGATTTGGCCGCCTGCTGGGGCGTTGTCTGGCGAAGAGATTGGATGCGGGTTAATTGGACATGCCTTGATCATCCGTTTAGCTTGACTTACCCGCAGCACATTGGCAGCGGTGGAGGGTAGGGGAAAGCCTCGCTTGCTTCTTGTCTTCAATTGATTCTGGTCCAAAATGTTGGCGTGTATATCACGTTTACAATAGCTGCGCAAAATGTAGCGACCATGTTTGATCAGTCGCACGGTCAGCAGTCTCACAGACATCTTTCGGCCCGCAAAGACCTCGGCTCCTAGTGCCTGCAACTGAATGAAGCACCTTAAACGGTCTGTCATCTATTAATTTAATTTTTAATTTTTACCTATTCTTTAAGATTTGTGGTGCTTAACTCTTGCTGCTGCTTCCTCTTCTTCTCCGCCAATTTTGCTCATGTGTGCGATCGATAGCGCCGATTTATAACCAAACAGCTGCTGTCGTTTCGTTTCGGTTCGGTTCGTTTCGATTCGATTGTTTTGTTTTTGCGTCGCAAATAAATTTTCTGTTTGTGGGTGGTGGTGGTTGTGGTGCAGCTGCGGGGCGAAGTGTGGGGGCGGTGGTGGCAGAACTACAAGGCGAAATCGTCGAATCGAAAGGGTTTATTTTTGCAATGATTATCCAAAGATATATCGCCTTTTTCGATATCTGTGTGGGCTAGACTGATTTTGGGCTATTTTCAACTGAACAAAACGATTAATTTACGACCTCCAACTTGCCTGGCAGCCAATTTTTAATGTAATGCGCCTACTTCAACGTTTCGTTTCGATTCGATTTGGTCGTTAGATAATCGCTGGTCAGCTGGATCTTTTCATTTGTCACGGAAAATGTGCGCCGCAATAAACACTTGTTTAAAAGCTTGCTTTGCTTATATTTCGCTATAAAATAATAGCTAAGTGTGCAAGAATTTACGATAAAAACAACGGAATAATTTAGAAACAGCAAGGCGTTAGTGTGACCACACTTACGGTATATCTTTAGAATCGATAATGACTATCGCGTAGTGTGGACTCGAATCATTTGGAGAATTCAAAAACTAAAAACCGTTATTCACCTGCCGTAAAATCAACAAATTAATACAATCTATTGAAATATCCTGCTACACACAAAAATTTATTACACGAAACTAAAACAAAATCGTCAATAGCCGCACAGCGAATCACTTCGGTCCCAGCATCTCCTTGGGATTGACCCACTCCTTGAACTGCTCTTCGGTAATTCCGGTCTTCAGTGCCTCCTCCTTCAAGGTCGTCTTATTCTTGTGCGCCGTCTTGGCGATCAGGGCGGCCTTGTCATAGCCAATGTGCGGATTCAGCGCGGTCACCAGCATCAAGGACTCGTTCATGATCTTGTCGATCCTCTCCTTGTTGGCCTGCAGTCCCTCCACGCAGTTCTTGCTGAAGGTCATGCTGCCATCAGCTGGGAGGAGAAGGTTATGTATGCATGTTTTTCCACTTGGAAAACACATTTCCGACTCACCCAACAAGCGAATGGAGCGCAGCACATTGGACACGACCAGGGGTTTGAATACATTTAGCTCGAAGTGCCCGTTGGAGCCGCCGATGGTCACCGCCACCTGATTGCCCATCACCTGGGCACACAGCATGGTCATTGATTCGCATTGCGTGGGATTCACCTTGCCGGGCATGATGGAGCTACCGGGCTCGTTCTCCGGCAGCATTAGTTCGCCCAGACCGCAACGCGGACCCGATCCCAGCAATCGGATATCGTTGGCGATCTTCATCAGGCTGACGGCGATCGTGTTGAGCACACCATGCACCTCCACCATGGCATCGCGGGCAGCCAGTGCCTCGAACTTGTTGGGCGCCGACACGAAGGGCAAGCAGGTTAGCTCCGAAATGCGCTTGGCCACCTTCTCGGCGAATCCCTTGCGTGTGTTCAGACCCGTACCCACAGCAGTGCCGCCCAGAGCCAGCTCATAGACGCGCGGCAGACAGCCCTTGATCCTTTCCAGACCGTTGGTCAACTGCTGTGTATAACCGCTGAATTCCTGGCCCAAAGTCAGCGGAACTGCGTCCATCAAGTGGGTGCGTCCGATCTTGATGATGTCCTTGAACTCATCCGACTTGGACTTGAGGGCATCCCTCAAGTGTGTAACCGCCGGAACAAGCCGCTCGTTCAGCTCCATGCCCACCGAAATGTGAATGGCCGTGGGGAAGGTGTCGTTGGAGCTCTGCGACTTGTTCACATGATCGTTGGGATGCACCGGCTTCTTGCTGCCCAGTTCGCCGCCCATCATCTTAATGGCCGCATTGCTGATCACCTAGTAGGTTTGCCAATGGCATGGGGCAGGAGAAGCATCCAGCTATACACATTTCTCTCGTTAGCCCTATCTAACAATCTTACCTCGTTGGTGTTCATATTGGTCTGGGTGCCCGAACCGGTTTGCCAGATGACCAATGGGAAGTGACCCTGTTTGTATAGCTTGCCGGAAATGACATCGTCGCAGGCGCAGGATACGGCATCCGACACCTTGCCATCTAGTCCGTAATCCTTGTTGACCTCGGCACATGCCTTCTTCAGTATGCCCATGGCCTGGATCACCGGCATCTGCGGGCAGTTTGGGGATTAATTGGCTATGGCAAAGCACTTGGTAGATGCCAGAATATGTTGGTTGGTTGGTTGGTTGCCTACCGGCATACGTTCGCCTATGTCGCCAATGGGAAAATTCAATTTGGAGCGCATCGTCTGTGCGCCGTACAGCTTGTCCGCCGGCACCTTTAGCTCCCCGAAGGTGTCCTTCTCCGTACGAAACTTGCCATTCTCCTTGCCCTTGCCGCCCTTACCGCCACTGTCGCACTGCAAAGATGCCCCATGTAGCCATGAGTTGCCAGCGACCATTGTCGCGTACTTACATCCTTGGCACGGAGGCCACTGCAAACCACCCAGAGATTGCGCCTAGCCAGATGCAGACCATTGTTTTGCTTCAGCATTTTCAATTATTATTGGTTCTGTGTTTCCGAGCGATTCATATACAACAAAACGATCTGATCTAGAAAATCACACTGCGATTCCGATGACAGCGATGATTGAATGATGGATTTCGTCGTCGGCCTACTTGGCTCCACTTCACTTGGGTCCCAGCATCTGTTCGGGTCGCACCCAGTCGTTGAACTGCTGCTCCGTCAGGTAACCCAAATTGATGGCCTCCTCCTTGAGTGTGGTGCCATTCTTGTGCGCCGTCTTTGCAATTTTCGCAGCCTTGTCGTAACCAATGTGCGGATTCAGAGCGGTCACCAGCATGAGCGACTCGTTCATGATCTTGGCAATATTCTCGCGGTTCGCCTGGATGCCATTCACACAGTTGGCAGTGAAGGTCCTGCTGCCATCAGCTACAAAAAGGAATAGATTCGATTGATTTGGCGTTCCACCAAGGGTGGGTAATAGGTAGCTTACACAATAGCCGAATGGAGCGCAGCACATTGGACACGATCAGGGGCTTGAATACATTCAGCTCGAAGTGCCCATTGGATCCACCGATGGTCACCGCCACCTGATTGCCCATCACCTGGGCGGAGAGCATTGTCAGCGACTCGCATTGCGTGGGATTCACCTTGCCGGGCATGATGGAGCTACCTGGCTCGTTCTCCGGTAGCGAGAGCTCACCCAAACCGCAACGCGGTCCGGAGCCAAGGAAACGAATATCGTTGGCAATCTTCATCAGGCTAACGGCGATCGTGTTGAGCACACCATGCACCTCCACCATGGCATCGCGGGCAGCCAGTGCCTCGAACTTGTTGGGCGCGGTAACGAAGGGCAGGCTGGTCAGCTCGGCGATCTTTGCAGCGCACTTCTCGGCGAATCCCTTGCGTGTGTTCAGACCCGTACCCACAGCAGTGCCGCCCAGAGCCAGCTCATAGACGCGCGGCAGACAGGCATCGATGCGCTCCTGGGCGTAGGCCAATTGCTGGGCATAGCCGCTGAACTCTTGGCCCAGCGTCAATGGCACCGCATCCATCGTATGCGTGCGTCCGATCTTGATAATGTCCTTGAACTCCTCCGACTTGGCACGCAGCGCATCGTGCAGCGTCTTAATCGCCGGCTTAAGGTTGTTGTTCAGCTCCAGCGCCACCGAGATGTGAATGGCGGTGGGGAAGGTATCGTTGGAGCTCTGCGATTTGTTCACATGATCGTTGGGATGCACGGGCGTCTTGGAGCCCAGTTTGCCGCCCAGCAGCTCAATGGCACGATTGCTGATCACCTTGAGAGTTAGAGAGTTAGAGGAGATTTGAGAATAGTGCAAATGAAACAAATGACCGCTCATGCCCACCTCATTCACATTCATGTTGCTCTGCGTGCCCGAGCCCGTCTGCCAGATGACCAGCGGGAAGTGGTCGTCGTATAGCTTGCCAGAGATCACATCGTCGGCCGCCTTCGAGATCGCCTCGCTAACCTTGCTGTCCAGTCCGAACTCCTTGTTCACCTCGGCGGCGGCCTTCTTCAGGATGCCCATGGCCTGGACCACGGGTTTCTGGCGGGGATTAACGAGAGTTTTAGTTGCTTTCAATGTGTTTTCTTCTTATTTTTTACTTTACGCAACATACTTGTGTGTTATGTTAATGTAGTTAATACATTTTTTAGACTTTAACTTTCTATAGACTCTGAATTACAATGAACAAACTCATTGAACTAGCATTCACCATTTGTTCTGCTTTCTGTAATAGAAGCTTAATTTAAGCCATATTTTACTTAGTAATTAGCTAGACCTTGCTGCTTTTTGAACCTTCAATGCTGACTTTTAAATACTTTCGAAAGATTTACGTGAGAATTATATGTATACGTAGATGGAGGCAGTGGGGGGCACTACTTACGGGCATCCGTTCGGTGGCTCCGCCGATGGGGAAATTGATCTGGGATCGCATCGTTTGGGCGCCATAGTACTTATCCGCGGGCACCTTCAGTTCGCCAAAGGTGTCGCTCTCCACGCGAAACTCCTGGGAGGCCTGTCGATGCGAATGAATCCGATAAGAATGGCTATAATTATCAGTAAGTAAACACAGGGGCAGACCATTTCAGATGCAGATATGACAGATAGTAAGTAAGTGAAGCCAAATTGAGACTATGGCAATCAGAGTGAACAAATCAGAGGACGACCACTCGACGACGGCTGCTGCTCGATGTTAACTGAGGCGTGCTCGGGCATTGAAAGGCAGAGGCGATAAGCTAGGGGGATTCAAAACCAAAAAGCCGAGTGTACAACGAACAGATTCTTGAAAGAGCGCTCTCAACGAGCGAACTTCCCGCAGAATTGGTGGGAGGTGTTGAATGCCCGAGCACTGGGCGCTGAATATGAAAGACCCAACTTGGGCATGGGGTGCACACAGCAGGGGGCACGAAAGTAGTGCGAGGATCTCGAACTATATTTGTGTATATATGTATATTGTATGCATAATAATTGCAATAGCAATTCTATAAAAACAGACTGATTCGAACTTTTGCATTTCCAGTGCTATTCATGTGACCAGCGCTGTTCCTCGGGATTTATGGGTGGAATTTACGCCGGACTGTAGCTCTACTATCTAGTGTCTTATATACATATGTTTTATATGCAGCATTATCTGAATAATCGGTAGTGTATTACAGTGGTCGTTCATTCATCTAGTACCATATATAATTAACCGGTTTTAATTCAATTGCCGAAAAAAAAAAACAAGAATTCGCTGACTAGCACAATTTCTTGAATTACAACTCGTTTCGCGAGTTTATGGTTCTCTCTTTTCCCTTTTTTTTTCAACGCCGTGAGTTTGTTTTGTTTTCAATCATGTGATTTGAGTTTTGAGTGCGAAATGAAAATAAAAAACGTTTGCGAAAATTGAGTGAAAAAATCAATGCGACGGCTTCCAATTGGAGTCGCGCGCCAATTGGAGTTTCGTCCACAAGTGGTCGCAGTGGTGTGCCAATTGGAACGTCCGTTCCAGCGCCTGGAAGTCGCTCGCCTCCGCTTTCCATTGTGTAATGATTACGAAACGCCGGCATTTGTGCACTTTTCATTGGCATTTCTGCTCGCCGCGCCTTGTTTACAATCAAAAAAATAACATATTTTGGAGTTATTAGCCGCTGCATGGGCGAATCTAGCATTACATAAGGCAAAATATTTTTGCCATCTCGCTACAAAATATATATCCAATTTGCACAGCACTTGGAATCCTTACCAGACGCAAACTTCCAATGGCGGCCCAGGGTTTCGTCATTTGTTGAACGCCGCGAAGCGTGGAGCGTTGCAATAATGGTAGCACCATCTCTATGCTTATTCCTTAGTCGGTAATTAATAAATAAGTTTGCAAGCAAGTGATCTTTCACGGACGAGCCCACCACAACAACACCAACAACAACAAAAAACAACAACAGCACCTCGATGCGCGGGTGAGAGCTATCGGACCATCGATTGTTCTTATCGACTTTGTAACGATTGCTGCCTAAGTTCATAAAAATTGAGAAACAAAAATCCTAAACATTTTTAAGAAACACCTAGTTACCTTAGTACTAACTGTAAATTCCTATTCCATAGCTAACAAATTTAAAATCTGTTGATAGTTCTATTTGTTTTTTTTGAAACTACAACTATCGATAGCAGACCGTTGCGGCACTGTATCCTATCGTTTGTGTGCCATCCGCAGGCGAACAGCTGTTTTTTCGGGAATCGTAACTTCAGAGGAACTTTTTTTTAGTGGAAACAAGCCTGCAATGTCGGCGTTTGTGAAAACCGTGTGCTTGGCCCAAAAGCTGTGCGCCGCCAATCCCGTCGTGGCTCGCCAGGCGATCCGCAGCAGTAAGTGTGAATCGGGGCTGCGCTGGCAACAGTGCAACCTGCCCCACTGTTTTGTTTACGTAACTTTTGCATGCACCGAATGGCTACAAATTCGAATTTCTCGCCATTTACGTTTTAGTGGCTGGCTGGAATAAGGACTACAAGCCGGGTCCGTATCCACAGACGGAGAAGGAGCGCCTGGCGGCGGCCAAGAAGTACTATCTGTTGCCGGAGGAGTACAAACCGTATGCGGACGATGGTCTGGGCTACGGAGATTATCCCAAATTGGGCTACGGTCTGGGTGTGGAGGCCAAGGACTCGTACTATCCCTGGGACTATCCGGAGCACAAGCGCAACCAACACGAGCCCGTAAGCGCCAACATCAACGGCTAGCAGCAGCTGCTGCATAAAAAAAGAGTCAAACCCTGATCCATTTCCATTGCAGATCTCGGCGGATCATGATCTGTACAGCGAGGATCGCTGGTCGCAGGCCGAACCGCCACGCTACAGCAATGCGTACTACTTTGCCTGCTTCCTGGGCGTGATGTCCGGCTGCCTGGCACTCTACTACTGGCTGGATGACAAGAAGATGTACCGCCCCGTGGCCGCCAAGCAATATCCCAGCCCTGGCGTCAAGCACTACACCTTCGAGAAGTAGGATTGTATCTATCACGCTCTCGATCGCACTGCGCGCCTCGTTTTTATTTCATAGGCAATTAATCAACGCATCTATACAATTAAAATGAATGGAAACCAAGCTAAAACATGGATTTGCTATCATTTTGACTGCGCATGTTGGGTTGCATTTTTCATTCCGTTCTTAATGAGCAGCAAAAAACGAAATGAATCTTGAGATGAACGTTTATTTCGGCGAAAACATGAATGATTTGGAACGTAACTGAACCAAGAAATCCTTAATGGATTTCAATAATGTCTCTAAACTATAAACTTACTGCCTAAATACATTGTTTGTTTGGGTGAGCAAAAAAAAGCAAGACGCGGAAACAGAAACTTAACCAGCTAGATTTAGGGCATAGTAATAAACTGTTGATCGGCTGGGATCACTCCACAACGTAGTTGGGATGCACCACCAGCAGGGGATCGTCCTCCTCCACGAAATCCTTTTGTACCTGAATTCTCGGCTTCAGCGTGGATGTCTTGAGCGGAATAATGACCTGATCGTGATAGATGAGGCGATCGATAAGCTTCTCGATGAGATTTTTGCGAGAAATTAACTCATCCTCGGATTCGATTTGGTCCGCCACCTGCTCCAGATACCAGGTGACCACATTGCTGCGCTTGATGCCCGTATCGTTGCCCTCCACCTCGCAGCGCGCCTCCTCGGCGCGCATATGCAACACCAGCATGGTGGACAGATTCTTGTAATCCTCGAACGAAAGCGTGAACTTCTTCTTCTGCACGGCGCCGCTGGCGGATGTGTCCATACCATTGTTCTCATCCACATTGGCCGCTGCTCCATTGTTCTCCATGTCGATGTCGTGCTGAATGCCATCGTCCATGTCCAGACCCTCGTCGTCATCTAAATGAATATCCGGTTGCTCCACGCGAATGATGGACTTGTTGAGCAAACGGAAGGCCTCCTTGACGTGTCGCTCCAGCACGCGATTCGAGCACTCCAGCTTGGCCATGGCCTCGCTCAGTCGAATCATGGACTCCAGCTGACGCACCGTTATCCTCCAGGTGCTCCTGCCCGACGTGCCCGTATCGCGCTGCCTCAAATGGCCATAGTTCTCGACCAGCATGTGTCCGGCCTCCTGGCTAATAACCGGCTTAAATTGCCGCGCAAATGTCACATAGCGAAGGACCTCTTCGCGCGTATATGCCCGCTCCACGGACTCCTCGATGTTCGAGTGCAGATCAACGATCTTGCGAGCAATGGCATAGTCCACCACCTCATTGCATTCGTCCACGAGAATGAAGAACAGATCGAATCGCGACATAATCGGTGCCGATAGCTGAATATTTTGTTGCAAACTCTTGGAGCGATCGTAGCGACCATTAATGGGATTGGCGGCGGCCAGAATCGAAGTGCGCGCATTGAGTGTGGCTCGTACGCCGGCGCGTGCAATCGATATGGTCTGCTGTTCCATGGCCTCGTGAATGGCCACCTGATCGCGCTGATCCATCTTATCGAACTCGTCAATGCAGCAAATGCCATTGTCGGCCAACATGAGGGCGCCCGCCTCGATGACAAAGTCAAAGGACTCCTCGTCGCGCACAACCGCAGCGGTTAAGCCCGCTGCCGAGGATGCCTTGCCCGAGGTGTAGATCGCACGCGGCGAGAAGTCGGATACCTGCTTGAGGAACTGTGACTTGGCCGTGCTGGGATCGCCAACGATGCACACATTGATGTCGCCACGAAGCGATGTCTTTTCGGTGGTGGTCTTCGCAACGCCACCGAATTGCTGCAGAAGAATGCCCCGCTTGACCTCATCGTTGCCGTAGATCGAGGGAAAGAGGCTGCTAATTAGATTCTGGTAGAGATTGCGATCCTTGGACATCTCATAGATCTTGTGCCACTCGGCATCTGTCATCTGCTTCTTCATATCCTCGGCTGTCACCTCCGACATGGGCAGATCGGTGCCGCCAAAACGTGCTGTCGTTGCCTGAACACTGCAGGCAAGGAAGGCCATCCGATAGTTGAGCTCTCGCATGCCCAGTGCCTTTAGGCCAGTGACGCCATCCATGCCCTCGCCGGGCTTGTGGCGTGAACTGTTCTCCGCCCGTGTGCCCACTCCGGCCAGGACACTCACATCGGGCACCACAATCAGAGTGCCCGTGAAATCATAGCGATCGCCAGCCTGAACGGTCTCCACCAGCTCCGAGCGCAGGATAATCTCCACCGCGCGGGGAATACAGCCACGCGGCAGCTCGGCTTGCGTCTCCTGGATGCGAATCTTTTGAAAGTCCAAGAACAGACTCTTCTCCACATCCAGCATGAAACGCTTGCGATTGGAGCACACGGGATTGCGGCAAATGGTGGGATTGGTGAACTTGAACTGCTGCTCTACGTTCCGAATTTCCGTCTGGCAATCGAGGCACATGAAGACGCCGGAAACAAGCTCCGGATGTACGGGATGGGTGCGCACCACCTGGCCGGAGATGCGGATGAGGGTGCCGATTTTGGAGGTGGTCAGATCGCGAACCTTGTGACGCGTCGGCACCTCCGTGAAGGCCACATAGCAATCCTTCTGGGTCTTCAGTCCAATCCGGTCCTTAACGTAGTTCGAAACGGATTGGCAAAGGAACGGATAGATGTGGTAGTACTCCTCGATAATGGCGGTGGCCAGATTCTGATCGTATTTCTCCACATCCTCGAAGCTGACCTCCAGGGTGCAGCGATCCGGGGATTCCAAGCTGGCGGCTGGGCGCGTGTACTTGATCTCGCCATCCTCCTTGAATTCCTCGAGGAAATCCTGAAACAACTTCTGGGCCCGAATGCCCACCTCGTCTTTTACGCGCAGCTGGCCAACCTGAGCATCTGCCACATCCATTTTGGGTCACTTCTTGCTTCAAACTGGTGAATTGCGCGCTAAATTCCGAGATTGCTTTCGTTTCTTGCGAATGTTTACAGCTGCGTGCTTTGCTCGGTTTTGGCGCCTTTTTCTGACAGTTGCTTGGGGGTGGCAACGCTCGTGCGCAGGGATGCCAGCTATTCAAGAGCAAAGGTAAACATGTCTTACGGTCACATTAATTTATTAGTTCAAATATATATAAAAATATATATTTTTTTAATTGCTGAAAGCTTACTTAAATTTCTTGCCCTTGCTAATCAACAAGTAGTTTTCGAATTTTTTGAATAGATCAAATAGTCCAAAAGTTGATTGAGATACGTTGTTTTAATAACTTAATCGGATAACTTAATAATCCAAGAGATGAATGACATGAATTATAAGAATAATTTTATACGAGTAAAGTATTAAAACATTCAACTTAAGTTGTTTATTTTATGAACTTATAGAATTTAGTACGTTTTTAAGACCGATAGTTCGCCCACTCATGTCGCGGAACGCTGTGCACCGATAGGCTTATTCCGAAATAATCGATACCACGCGAATTTCGTGAAATAATTTTATTGATTCTATTTTGGCTAATTTTTTGGCTAAACAGCAGGAGCACAGCGTTGCACGTGTGTTCACCTGTTCGCCGGCACCGTTGTGGCCATAGAAGTCGGTGTGGTACCATTGGATTCATTTGATTCACTGGGACCACCGCCCCCTTCGGAGTTTTGTCCCCACAAATTGCGAAGGAGCCCCGGAAAATGGTGGACGCCGCCAGGCAGATGCTCGACGAGCTGATGGGCAGGAATCGCAACCTGCATCCCTCGGAGGCGGGCGCCAAGGTCAATTGGGAGGATCCGGAGGTGAGTACGCTCAGGATGTGGCGCGCCAAAGAGCCACCTCCAAAATAATGGGGGTTTTTTTTTTTGTCCGCAGTTCTGTCAGTTCTACAACGTTAAGTTCTGTCCGCACGATCTATTCATAAATACGCGCGCAGATCTGGGCCCCTGTGCCCGCATCCACGACGAGGAAGCCCGACATCTCTACGAGGATGCTCGACCCTCGCAGCGGAAGCGTCAGTACGAGGATGAATTCCTGCGCTTTTGCAATGTTATGCTGCACGATGTGGATCGAAAGATCCAGAAGGGAAAACAGCGTTTGCTGCTAATGCAAAGGGATCAGCCCAATGTACCGGCGCCACTGAGCAGGCACCAGGAGCAGCTTGCGAATCTGACGGCCCGGATCAATAAGCTGCTCTCTGAGGCAGAGGAAGCCGGCATTCGGGGTGACGTGGACCAGGCCCAAGATCTAATGACCGTGTGCGAGGAGCTCAAGGAGGAGAAGGAACAGTTGGTACAGCAATACGAGGCCCATCACAAGGCCATCAGCAGCATCAGCCTGACCAAGTCAGCGGAGGACGAGCTGCAGCATCACCCGCGCAGCAGTCCGGTCACAAATCCCAGCGAAGAAAGTCCAACTACTCCTCTTCCAGCCGCCACCACGCTAGATGAAGCGCCGGATGCAGCTCCAAGTTCCGCACAAGCAGCTGTCACAACGACTGACGATGCCGGTGAAGCAGCTGGTGCAGCCAGCGAGGACAAAACGTCAGAGAAGACGGATAGCAAGGCGGCTGGCTGGTCGCATGATGCCATGCCCGAGAAACAAATGAAGGTGTGCGAAATCTGTGGCGCTTTCCTGATAGTCGGCGATGCACAGCAGCGGATCGAGGACCATTTGATGGGTAAACAGCATCTGGGCTACTCCAAACTGCGCAACGCCGTCGCCGAGATCAACGAGGCGCGACAGAAGGAGCGCGAGCAGGAGGAACGACGTCGACGTGAGGGTCGAGTGCAGCGCTTCCACTCCTACGATAGCAGACGGTAAGGTCTCGACGAACCCTGTATCCTATCCTATATGCGCACCTGGCAAAAGATCACAAAACAAAAATAAGTTCGTTCTCAAAAAAAAAATAATTGGCAGAATGCCCTCAATGTGACGATGAGTAATGCTGTTCAATTACTTTCGAGTTTATTTCATTACTTGGTTACTGCACGAAACGAGAAAACTATGCGATGTCATGGTATCCTATAGACAATGTTTTAGTTAACGAACTATGATGATCTTATATCTAATGTGAGCATCTTCCATTCGTTTAATCCTTTAGCGAGCCACGCAGTGAGTACCGCGAGCGAAGTCGCGACTATGTTCAGAATCGCCAGCCCTCGGATCGACGTCACCGTAAGTTCTCACCCCCCCAAATTCGTTTTGCACTTGCACACGGCACTCGAACGTTTACTGAACTACTGTATTTCCATTCCAGATCACCATAAATCGCACCACAGCTCCCATCACTCGTATTCGCGCAGTGGCGGTGGTGGCGGCGGTGTAGGAGTTGGCGGCGGAGGAGGTGGTGGAAGCAGTCGGAGCAACCGGAGCCATCATAATCACAACCATAATCACTACCGCCATGACAGCCGCGAGCGACATTGCCGCAGCCGGAGTCGCAGTCGCTACTAGAGACCAAAAAAAAAAAAGAAAAAGAAAAAGAAAAGATAAACACAATAGAAACCAAGTGAATAGCAAACCAAGAACACAAGTAAATAATCCGAAAGTCCGGAGCACTTCCAGTTTCCAAAGCCCCATACCGCAAGTGTACAACAACTAAATATGATCAAGTTCAAAACGAACCCAATCTCTCGACCATCTGCGATCTTCAGTCTTCGTCTTATGTGGTTCGCAAATCAGCAATTCGCAATCCGTAAGCACCAGCTGCCGTGGCCACGGGCGGCAGCATCGAGGTATCCCAATAGAAAAAAAAAAATCATTAACACAATTTCCAAAAAAAAAAAAAAATTATAATAATAATATGTATCAGAAAACAGTTAGATAAAACAGTATCTGAGCTGGCAGTATCAATTGCGCTGAGGTGAGTCCAACACTTAATAAGCCCGTAAAAAAAAAGAATATATAACACTCGGGCGCCATTGTGCCCCTTCACATTCTGTAGACATACTCGTTTTCGTATCATTACTCTACTCTCGTATATACGATCTATATATCTGTGTACACACACACACACACACACACACGCGCGCGCGTGTCCCCTCAATATGTGTGTGTGTACCCAGTTGGGTTGAGATCCGGGCGAGGATTTCACCAAGGTCCACCAGTTCTTCGAAACGGACAGACGGACCTACGTCCTTTCGATCAAAAAATATGTTTAACTCTTTTAGTTTTTTTAGTCAAGCACCACAGGCACTTTTAACCTAACGTTGTAGTATTCAATTTTGTGCAGGATTATTTTTAAAGTTTGTACCTTCGACAGTTTTCTTTTTGCCCAATTAATATACTCAATGGTTATTTGGTTAAACAAATATTGAGGGAGTTGCAGAATGAATAGTGAAGTTTATGGTTTAGTCTTAAAATTAGTTAACTATGAAATATAAAAACAAGATTTCGCCAAGTGCTGCGTGAGTTTGACTTCTATATATTTATATATATATATATAAGCATAATGACCAAAAGATAGGCTGGGGATTAGGGCGATACGGAGCGTTCACTGGACGTTTCCCTTGCAATTGTGAGTGGGACATTGACTGAAACAGGTATTTACCAAGCCTTACTCTTATCTCTATGCGCTTAACTAACCCAACAGATACAGATTCGCATTCCCTGCCATACCCGCATTCCCCTCCGCACATCCAACTAATCAACCCATTCGCAAGACATAAGAACACAGACACATTATGAACCATAAAATACAAACCACAAACGATAAATGTATGTACATATTATATGGTAGTGTATCTATATAATGACTTTGAGTGACAATCGTACTGCATGTGATTTTGACTTGGCCACTGGGTTCACTGGGATGGGTTTCGAGTATTCCCGTGGAGGTATGTAGTCTTAGTGCCTTGTGAGCCGAAGAACGTCAGAAAGAGACGGACTGAGTGTGAGAGAAAGAGCGAGAGAGAGAGAGAGAGAGAGAGAGGAGCTTCTGATGTGAGACAGATTCCCAGGTACATTTGATAAATCGATGATAACTTAACCAAGCGATTAGCCCATTCCAAGGATTCAAGGATTCTTCTGAATTTTACAAATATCTAAGTACTTTCGCTTGCTCTATTTATGATATGATAATGATAATGAATGTATAAGAAACTTAGTCTTTGAGCCTTGGAAAGCTAAACTTGGAAAAGGATCATCGGCTTGTCGTGAAAACTCTACATATTGCAGTTATTTATTTATTTTTTTTTGTAATCCCTAACTCATTGTTGTGGTTTTCCGCCCCCTCCCATCCTTCCCCTGCACTATACTCTATTTTTTAAGCTTGAAAAAAAAAAACAAAAACAAAACTAACCCCAGCGAACTCTTCAAGTCAAGATTCCAAGACACCCACGAAAAATCACGAGGTAATTGAATTGCTAAATCGAATTAAATTCTAATCAATCAAATACAATATACAATGCAAAATGAAGAAGCACAAGCATAGGCAGTGATCAGAGGGAGACAGCAAACAGTGCAAAGACAGAGAGGGCGAGAGAGAGAGAGTTCGAGTCCCCAAACCCATACACATGTATGTATGTTCATGTTCCCCCCTCCTCTTCACCAACAGGTAAATTGCGACTGAACCCGACCCCATAAAAATTATGATACTGATATTTGATATCGATCTCGATTAAATCGAATTTTTGTGATGTGACGAGATAAGCCGTTGGCTAAATCTCCGTCCAAAACCAATCGAATATCCCGTAGCTGTATGTTTTGTACTGTTCGTGCCACACAATCTAAGATATATATAAACCCCACACTCAGATGAACTCTGAATACGTATACGTAATCAATCTATATACACGTTCAGCTCGAAATTAGTCTAAGATGCGCTATCCACCTTTAACTGCCCCGAACTTTTGTCTGGCTCACTTAACTTACACTTTCCTCTCTGCAAACGTATTCCAGAAGCCGCCAACCGAGGAAAGGAGCCCGAAAGTGTTGAAATAAATGCGAGGGATATATATATATATATATATATATACATATATATATGTGTATATATATGTATAGAGAAAGAGGAAGATATATATGGAAGATATGCATATGTCTATAGATAAAGAAGAAGAACCAACCAGGTAACTTCTATGCCACACCTCCACACATAAATGTTTCTTCACGACAGAGAAGGCGATATCCGAGATCCGAGATCCGTGAACCGCACTCCTCGATCCATAAAACGCAATCAGGAAATCAACGAACGATCACTTTTCAGTGATCAGAGAAAGACAGAGAGAGAGAGAGAGACAGAGTGCTAGAGAACGCTGAAAGAGACAGTGAGAGAGAGAGAGAGAGAGACACTCGTGTATAACTGTATTAGGCATAATACAAAACGAGGTGAATTTCCATTTCTCTCAACTACTTATAACTATATTATATACATATATCTATAACTATACCCATTACTTCCACCCATCCTTGGATCAAAATTAATATTGCATTGAAAACGCCGGGTTGTCAGTTAACGAAAAATACTATGGAGCAATTTGAACCGTACACATATATACATTATATATATATATGTATATGAATGTATGGTCGCTTTTGTTTTGTGTCCGCGCAGGATAAGCTCCTTTTTTCTATCCCTTTTCCTGCGAGGAACACACCTCTTCCCTGCCAGCATCCCAGATCCCATCCACTAACCCAACACTCCACATTTTTATTGTTTACCCACAATTACGTAGCAAATTAATCAATTGAATTGAGTTAGCATCGGGCAAACAGAGTTAAGGAACATTTACGAAGGCAGATTTAAGTATAATAGTGTAACCCAATCAATAAAACTTGATCGATCGTCTTTAGTCATGTAAAGATGTTTTTAATTACGAATTACGATATGAGTAAGGATAAACACATTCTATTGAGAGACTCGCAATAATTTTCTAATAAAGATCAAACTAAATCCCGAAAAAAAAAAACCAGCAATCCGTTGTTTTCTTTGCAATCATGATAAATGTAGTGACGAAGCGCACCAGCCAGCGGTAATGTAAAATCATGCGCGTTTGTTACTAGACTTTTCAGATTTTCAGCATGGACGATCGTGACAATGAAAATAAAATAGGTAATCGATCAAAAACGATTCGAAAAATGAAAAACAAAATTTTCTGTTGTTAATCTTTGCGTGCTAAAATAAAAAGAAAAAACTCTTCGTTTTCCATAACTTTCCATTTCAAAGACGTTTTCGTTTCAGTTGTAACAATATTGTGTTTGTTTATTCATTAATGTATGTATATGTAGATTTAATATATATTTAATATTAATAGTATTTATAAATTTCTTGTCGCTTTACTGTATGTATTTGCATTAAGTTTAATATCTACAACATCTATTTACGCACTTCAATGGATCAGGTGAACATATGCTGCTTACAGTGCGTTTCGGGACATTAAGGCAGTACATAGTATGTAAATATATATGCACTTGGGATGGCCGGCCATTCGTTTAGGAAAGCAATTTCACAACAGCCATTTTCGGATTGAGCAAAAATCGTACGACTGTTTTTACGGAGTCAACTTGCAAAAAAAAACAAACAGACAACAATTTACAATTAGCAGTTAAAATTAATTGAATAATACAGTAACTGTTTTCGAGCCTAAGGTAATATCAGTTGAACCTGAACAACACGTAAATGCAGAGCATAAATCGATGCTAACCTTTGCATACACCAATTACACTCATGAAACGCACTGTTGAAGCATACACTCAATCAAGCCTTAAAACATTCGCGGCCAAGTCAACATTTCACAAGGAAGCCAAATTTAACAGTGTTGTCTTTTTGTGGGACTAACAAACCAAAAGTGAAATATATATCTTATATATATATATATTTATATAAAAACAATGAAGTTTATTACAAAATAATAATAATCATAATCGTATAATTGGTTTACAAAATGGTGTATATCAGTAGTAATGATCAAAAAAAAATATTTGCTTTTTGGGGGAATCCTGCGCACATACATATATAAATTGAGTAGCAACGGAAAAAATAATATTTGCATTGCTTAACTTTATACAATTCGCTAGCCAGTCGCTCAATTTGTTCTCTTTTATATAATTACACTTTTTTCTTTACTAATAGCATAGACTATCTTGATCTTGATGTCAATATTTTAAAGATTGTAAACGATGCAGCGCGGTTGCATCGATTTAGTTTAGTTTATAGGCTAATACCTAGAGAACAGCTGCAATTGCTGCAAGGTTTGTTGAAGTGCGATCGTGTGTATATATGCGTGTGTTCGTTTCCTGTGGGGATGAGAGCTTCCTGGGATTCCCAGCTTAGCACCAATGCCTCTGCCTTTCATTCAGATGGACATTTGCTCCTCCAACGCCTCCGTCTCCGTTTCCATCTCGGTAAGACAACAGCGACTTAGGCTACCGGGAGTCGTTCTCTGTTAGTGACAGTGCTCGGTTACGTCCACGATAACCGATTTCTTCCAGCAGAAGAGGAAGTAACCAACGGCGGCGCCCAGGACAACCATCAGGCAGAGCCACACGTTGTATGTCATGAAGATCAGCATGAGCAGGAAGGACAGCGTCACCTGGAGCACGTGCAGCAGTGTCTGGAGCAGGTGGTTAATCGACAGCATCGAAGGTCTGTTCATATCGAAAGAATTTTACATTTAGTTATAATTAAAGCAAACATCGAACAAAATTAGCAGGACAAGAAAATATACATAATTGAACGTAAACAAAAATCAAAACAGAACTAAGTATTGCTAAAGACTATATATATATATATATATTTATATATCGCTGAGCTGCTCTAAGAATTTCCAT